>NW_017671142.1:223078-296637 GCF_001879085.1 Nicotiana attenuata | reverse complement strand
CCCCCAGTGAGCGCCGTCGACGATAAATAAATGGAGCGGGCTGCACGCCGCAGCGGGTACTAGAGAGTACCGTACTATTTGTTGCATTTCTTAATTGATTGTCATTCATTTACTTATCCCTTGCAGCATCATTGTTTTCATTGGTTTATTGAGCTGACATTATCTGAATTAAACTACTGTAATTATAGCTTACATTGTGCCTATCCAGGATTTCTTACCCTCAACCCTCATTTATGTTTATTACTCTCTGGGTTGGAAGTACTCACATTACTCCCTGCACCTTGTCTGCAGATCTATGTGCACCCACTGAGGCTAAGTGAGGATTTCCCTGCCGAGCATCATATCTGGGAACATTAAGGTAGTTGCATGACGTCCGCAGTCCTGATCTTCCCATCTAACCTATTTGCTTTATTTTCGCATTTCTTTAGAGCAATATGTAGTAAGTTGACACCTGTGTATTAGAGGCTCAGACTTGTGA
The DNA here is from genome assembly GCF_001879085.1 of Nicotiana attenuata. Taxonomy (NCBI): domain Eukaryota; kingdom Viridiplantae; phylum Streptophyta; class Magnoliopsida; order Solanales; family Solanaceae; genus Nicotiana; species Nicotiana attenuata. Next base: position 296,159 of record NW_017671142.1, on the reverse strand, counting down.
CACCGGATTCTTCGGGCTGTGTAGTAGTAGTATTTCTACTTGGGTTTTCCGCATGTTTTAATTATATTTCAGAGTTTCAGTATTATAACTTAGTAATTATTTGTGTTAATTGAATCATGAACTGCATAAAAAGGGTTAAGGTTGTTAAATTGGTCGGGCTTGCCTAGCAGTGTGTTGGGCGCCATCACGACCGGGGTTGGGGTCATGACAAGTTGGTATCAGAGCCTAGGTTACTTGGTCTCGCGAGTCATGAGCTGATTTAGTAGAGTCTCGTGGATCGGTACAGAGACGTTTGTACTTATCCTCGAGAGGCTGCAGAACCTTTAGGAAAACTTCACATTCTTGAATTCTTATCGTGCGTCCTTGATTCAGCTTGAAAAGTAACTTTTGAAATTCCTTCCACATATTCTTATGCGCGAACGAGTGCTCAGTATCAGATGTGCCTTGATGGCTTGTGATTCCCCGATCGAGGGACGAGATGTAATCTCTGTGAGTTTATGTTGGGCTAGTCTGGAGGACTTGAGGCCGGATCTTTTGCTATGGCTTGAGCACTGAGGTGCTGATTGTGTGAGCAAGTGTTTTGAACTTATATGTTCGGCATTGCCCCTATTAGTGGGAGTGACGGCTGGTTAGCTACGTGGTGAGTATGTTAGTGCTGCAAGGTGCATCTATGTGACTTGGAGGTGATGAGGAAGGCCTACTGGATGATAGAAGAACTATTAGGTGTTTGAATTCCATTGCGATTCGAGGTATAGCTCCGAGTTATGGGCGCGTGAAGAATCTTTGCATGTTTCCAGTCGAGAGTGAAGTAAAATTTTATGTTGCGGTATGAGTTCAGACTCAGGAAGACTAAGCGACTGCGTACAGGTTAGGACGGTGGAAAGTATACAAAAAATGGAAGTTGGAGGCAAAGCAGGTGGGTCATCTCCTGCGGAGTGTTCTAAAGTTGTGTGATCTTTATGTTATCTATTACAAGATCTCATTTACAAGTGAAGAAAATGTGTTGACATCTAAATTGGATCGCCTAGAGAGTGGGCTTAACTGTTGGGTGAGTGAATACGAGATTTGCAGAAGAGTTAAAAATTTCTAGATGATTTGTGTTTCCACAAGCTTATGAGGATTGAGTTTAATCTCACTATGGCAATAAGGCAGCAATGGAGTATGTGCGTTATGAGTTGTTGGGAGTGTTTTGATCTATGGCTTCGAGCCAAGTTGGGGAGTTTTCTATTGATTAGCTAATTGTACGGTTATGTGCTATGTTGGTTCCGATTTGAGGCATGCTGGCAAATCAGTTCTGGTTGCGGAAATTGAGCCGAGGATGGCACGAGTGAAGAAAAATTTTGACAAAGGTTATATAGTGCTTCGTAGATGTGTGAGAATCACAGGATGCCTTGAGTTGTTGATGGTAAAGAATGCTCGGTGCATAGAGCAGGAAGATGCTTGCTTGTATTGTGATGAGGTCATATCCTGCGGTGTCAGAGTGCTAATGAGGCACGGGTGGTTCTGTTCATTTGATCAGGCTAAATGCAGTTAAATAGAGTAAATGACTCTCGAGAATGGTACTAATGTGGTCGAGATTCTACATATTACAATTGGGTATCTTAAATTTGTATATGTGATTAGAAACTGAGTCTCCATTGGGAGAGGTCAAGATGTGTAATTTTTCTATATCAATTATGGGCTTCTATGTAGCACTATCAAGAAGGTACAGGTAATGGCTCGGAATTCGTAGAATATTTTATGATGTTTTGACTTGCGAGGTAGCAATTGGAAGGTACGAAATCGTTCGTGGGATGTGAGACAGCATGGTCTCGTGATTCAAAGTCACTCGGGATGAGTGCAGATAGATGGTGTTATATGTTGAATGCAGTTACCATTATTCCTAAGGAATCAGGGTAAGTCGAAAGAAGATGGATTGGTTAGCCATTTATCTGATGGCATATTGGTGGTTGAGATCAATTCCTTCAGCATGATCAAGTTACGCGTGTGATTTGTGGCGGTACAGGTGAGTCCTGTCGTCCATCGTAACTGATGTTATTCAAGAGTATTCCATTGTTATGGGCCTGTTATGTGTAGGCAGATCCGGAAAGGGTTATGGTGGGTTAGACCACTACTTAGAGATTTCATATTCTACGGTTATGAGAATTCACCTGTGTGTTGCTATGGTTCTCCTGAAATGAGTTAAGTGGAAAGTTTTATATAATGAAGTGTTGATCTAATAGTGGTTCCGAAGCTTTGAGAAAAGGGTGTCCTATCGTATGTTGGCATGTTGGGTGCAATGAGTGGTATTTGAAGTGAAGATAGAGGTAACAGCTCGGTATGGACAAGGATGTCACGAGCTCAGATGAGCAGGAAAGTAGTTTCGACGTTTAAGGTGAGTCGGTATTGTCTTCAGCGCCACCTGAGAACGGTGTTTTGTGAAAAGGCCTTGCATCCTGGTTGATAATTCTTGATCGCTTTTCAGCGTTAGTGCGGTCGATGGTTTGGAGGTGCGACCCAGTTATCTGTAATGGTAGGTTGTGGGAGGGTGTCCCACAGGAAGAGTGTGTAAGTATGGCAGTTAGTCACTTGATTGATGGAAGACTTGAACCAAGTATGAAGGTTGTGTTAATATCGTTGAATTGAGAATATATGCCCAGAGGGCACTCAATCTATTGAGTTGTGGTCTACGGATAATTCCTCCGACTTTGATGGATGTTCCTATGTGTTACGAGCAGAAGATGAGTTGTTAGGGACCTTTGAAAGGTAATTAACCTAGTTCAGTGTGATCAAAATCGGTTTGAGGTCGATGGATGGATTCAAATGAGAATATGGGCTCTATGTCAGGCCAAACGGGTTCATTTCAGTGATGCGCTCCTTTTAGAGGAGTCAGGGTGTTATTTCGTTGTCAGATGTTTTATGCAGTGATACACTGCGTCGTGTAAGTTGTGAGACGGTTTGAGAAAATGCTTATGTGTTGAGGATCCACGTAGAAATGATGTTTCTGAGCAAAATGGCTCTCGATATTCAGATTGTATATCGCTCCTCAGTTGAGCTTAAGTTTTGGTAGCTTATAGCGTTATATGTCCCCTCAGGGACGGTATTATGCACTTAGCGTGCTTGTGACCGAAATTTGGTATTTTATATTAATGAGCAATTTATCTCGATGTACACCTCCTTAGGTGAATGTTATGTGTGGATCGGGTGGCACGCCGCCATGAGTGTGTTATTTGGATCGGGTTGCGCGCCGCAACAGTGTGACATTGAGCATAGTTTCCTATATGCTATTTTTGTATGCCTTACTACCTATTTTCTAAGGAGAGCACGTATTAGTGCGTGAGCTAGGCAGTTCCTTCCAGAGTTCGTCTTCCTTTTTGTACCGCGATTTAATCGGTACCTATCAGCACCTTGTGGCATCATACGAGACTTTTGATTATGTACGGGGTGGCTTATTGCCTAAGGGATTTGTACTGGATGAGGTCACGCATTGGGACGAAGTTATGTGGAGGTATGATACTGCGAGTAGATTTGTGTGTTCTGTCTCTATGATAGGAGGCGGGCTCTCAGTTTTGTGTTGTGATGGTACTGGAGGGCTTGAAGTACAGCTCTTTCATTTGAGCCATTTTCATGATTTGGGTATGTTCGGACTGTTGCTTATTTGTACACGTATTGTGCGAGTTGTGGCTTAGTCCTGTATTAATGTATAATGTCACCAGAGTAGTGTGTTGATTAGATAAGATCGTTGGGATCTTTAATGAGTACGAGCAGATTCGATTTCAGTATGTTGGAAGGATAATATCGAGCTTCGACTCAGAAATTTGATGTAGTATTTGCCAAAGGAGAAGTGGTTTCATGAATGGTTGATCTGAGAAATGGTGATGGTTTACTGCGTGTTTTAGTTATCAGTTGCAGTATATGTAAAAGTATTAGAAGGAAACTTTAGTTGATAAGAGATTTTCTACCAATATTCGAGTGTTGTGGGCAACTGCTGTGAATAGAAGTTATCGTTTCGAGTGTTTGGGTTATGTAGTATATCATATGATTGCACCTGAGGCTGCAGGTATGGGTTATTACAGTTGGTTCGGGCTTATTCTGAGTATAGATGTGAGGTTCTGATCTTGTGTATGATTTCGGAAAGTGCAATGTGGTTCTATGGTTTATGGACTAGATGGATTGTGAAATTTCAGCTATGTTGTGTTATCGGACCTATGTGAGATAGGGTGACGTGGGATCACCCCCGGGTATATGCATGGTAAGGTTATTCGGCGATTTGTTGGCTTTTAGAACAACTCTGGGTACGTTCGAGGACGAACGTTTGTTTAAGTTGGGGAGGATGTGACGACCCGACCCGTCGTCTCATGAGTTACCGCCCCATTTCCCCCATTTTATGCTTCTTCATGTTTCATCATCGGTATTTGGTGTGTTAGAGTTGATTTGGGTTGGTTTTGGTAGGAAATGAGGCACTTAGTCTCTTTAAGGAAGGTTTGGTTTGGAAAAGTCAATCGGATGTTGACTTATGAGTTAGAAGGCTCGGATATGAATTCCGATGATTCGGTTAGCTTCGGGGGATGATTTGTGACTTAGGAGTGTGATCGGAAGTGATTTTGGAGGTCCGGTGTAGAATTAGGCTTGAATTGGCGAAGTTAGTATTTTGGCGAATTCCGGTTGATAGGTGAGATTTTGATCCGAGGGTCGGAATGGAATTCCGAGAGTTGCAGTAGCTTCGTTAGGTGATTTGGGATGTGTGTGCAAAATTTCAGGTCATTCGGAGGTGTTCTGGTTGGGTTTTTGATCGAATGCGAGTTTCGGAAGATTTGGATGAACTTACACTTGAATTTTATGTAATTTGATGGTTTAGGTATTATTTGTGGTGTTTTGATGATTCGAGCAAGTTTGAATAAGGTGTTGGGTCATGATTGTGTTTTTGGTTGAGGTCCCGGGGACCTCGGGGTGATTTCGGATGGCTAACGGGATGAAAAATTGAAGCTGGAGATTGCAGGTTCATATATGGTATCTGGTATTTTCGCACCTGCGGTTATGGGACCGCAGGTGTGGTCACGCAGAACGAAGGAAGATCGCAGAAGCGAATTTTGTCCGGGAAGCTGTTTCCGCAGAAGCGGTTAGGGAAGCCGCATCTGCGAAGCCGCAGATGCGGGAATGAGGTCGCAGAAGCGGACCTTGGAATTTTGGAATTTCTGCAGAAGCGGAAGGAAGCCGCAGGAGCGGAAGTCGCAGAAGCGACAAATGTACCGCAGATGCGGAAACAACTGATCAGAAGAGGTTTTTATTTCCTTCGCGAATTTTGAAGGAGTTCATATTTTTAACTTCGGACTTGGGGAGTTTTTGGGCGATTTTGAAGAGGAAATTCAAGGACTTCGATCAGGTAAGCATCCTTGGACTTAGAACACGATTTTATCATGCAAATACATGAAATTAGACTGAAAACTCAAGGAATTAAGGTCAAAAATGGTGGTTTAGGGCTTGAAACCTAAGAGAACAAAAATGGGAATTTGAGGGGTCATTTGGACTCCGATTTTGGTGTTCTTTATATGTATAGACTCGTGGCGAGATAAGGAATCTGTTGATGGTAAATTTACTGATTTTCGAGAAGTGGGCCAGGGGCTCGGGTTTTTGCTAATTTCGGGAATTTAACTATTTTTCGATTGTTTTCGATTGGGTATTGTCCCATTAGCATATTGTGACGTATTCATTGTGGTTTTGGTCAGATTCGACACACGAGGAGGTTAATTCGAAAGGCAAGGGCATAGCAAGCTAGGACTTTGGCCAGCTTGAGGTTAGTAATAAATGTAAATGCTGTGTTGAGGGTTTGAAACCCCGAATTTTGCACAACGTAGTGCTATGTGAGGTGACTTGCACGTCGGATAACGGGCGTGGGGTAGAGCACCGTCGGGAATTGTGATTTGGTCCGTCCCGCTTAATAAAATTACTACCTAATTGATTGTAGTTTTTGTGATATCCTTATAAAAATGGATTAATTGTCATAATTGGGCTTCGTGCCAACTACTTGAATCCTTCAGGGATTATTTTTACTGGTTTCTTACCATATTTCTAGATATTGAACTCAGTCCTGGTATTTAACACTGTTTAGTAAACTCAGCCATTTCTTTTCAAAAAGTAGAAACTAAAGTAATATTTTAAATGAAGTTTGGGCTGAATATTTTTATATTATTGTGCCGAAAGGCTTATGTGATTTTGGACTGAGTATGGGATCGGACTGTACGCCGCAGTGGTATGATGATGATATTGATATGAGGCCAAGGGCCTGATTGATGCCACGAGATGGCTTATATTGCGCTTGGGCCGTAAGGGGCTCCTCCCGGAGTCTGCACACCCCTAGTGAGCGCCGTCGATGTTAAATAAATGGAGCGGACTGCACACCGCAGCGGGGTACTGGAGAGTACCGGTTTATGTGTTGCATTGCATATTTCAATTGTCATTTATTCTTTATCTGTAGTGGTATTATTATAATTGTCTTCGCTGCTTTACTGTATTTATAGCTTTACCTTGTGTTTATTTGGGATTTCTTATCCTCGGACTTTATTTATATTTATTACTTTCTGGTTTGGAAGTACTCACAATACTCCCTGCACCTTGTGTGCAGATCCAGGTACACCACAGGGTGAGTGAGGATTTGTTTAGCTGAGCAGCAGTATCCGGGAGTATCGAGGTAGCTGCAGGGCGTTCGCAGCCTTGATCTCTCCCATCTATCTTTATCCTTTTATTCGTATTTTTCCTAGACAGACTTGTGATAGGTGAATATTCTGTATTAGAGGCTCATGTTCGTGACACCAGATTCTGTGGGCTGATTAGTATTTTTATTTTGGGGTTTCGAATGTTAGAAATTATTTCAGAAATTCTGCATTTAATTTGGTATTTTAGTTGTGAATATTTATTTATCCTCTGTGATTAATCGGTCAAGGTTGTCTAAATGGTCGGGCTTGCCTAGCAGTGTGTTGGGCGCCATCACGATCGGGGTTGGGTCGTGACACATCTGTAATGACTTGTGTTAGAACTCCCTTTGTTAACTATGACATGTTTCTCTGCTATTTTATCACTCAGCATGTTCACTTGATTTCATACACCCCTTTAGTGATTGTTTGAGGTTTTAGAATAGTCATCTCAATTTGTTTGAACTGCTTCATCATAAATCCCTAACACAGCCCGGACCTTCTTTAGTTAATAAGTCTAATGTGCCAATACTAGAATACCTACACGTGTTATTTGACATGAGTTCACTTGCTCATATTGCTCTGAATCTTTGCAATGTTTTTCTTGCATATATAATGTGTTTGATTCAGTGTTAAGGCCTTTCTATCAATTATGACCATGTATCCCTGTTAACATGTCCTTCAGAATGTCTTTGGCTCACCTAATCTTTGTTACTTCAGTGATTACCTGGTTTGTCATAATATGTGCTCCCTATCATGTCTTGCTTCCTGATAAGGGTTAACATGTTTATCTTATGACACTAAGATGTATACTTAGCATAATTAAGACCTCTTAGGTTTTTAACTTGTTTGGTAATTTCTGTCAATCTTGTAAACTTGTTTCTCCCCTAACTCTTTCAATATGTGGTTGTTATGTGTTACTTTACTAAGTGTTGAAATCCTGTTGAACCTGTCTCTGAGTCCTGCTGAACCTCCTTCTAAGTTGCTCTGTGTTCTCAACTTCTGCCCCTTAACCATTGCCCACTCTCTCTCATTCGTTACCTATGCTATTCTGAACCTATCATTCTTGGATGGCTGAAAGCCAAGGCCACCAAGACTCTTACTACTGACCTCCCTAGTGTGAGCGCTGCTCGGGGTCCATGTGAGACCCTTGTGAATCTAACACACTAGGATTTGGTCCCTAGTCTTCCTTGAACTGTTTCTGATTAATTTCTCTAGTGTGAGCACTGCCCTGGGTTCTTGAAGCCCTTGGGAACTCTGACACACTAGAGATTTGGGTTCTGTATGCTTATCCTTGAAACATGGGTAAATCACTCACCACTGGTCATGTTGTATCTATGAACATGAGCTTCTAGAGCTATTGTGATTTGAAGGCCTAGCCTGTCCAGGTGTATTTGGGCCTGTTGTAGGCTCCCTATTGTTATACGTACTTTGTAATTTATTACATCAAATTCTGATCTATAATAATAATTCTGTAACAACAATTTTGGGGTGTTAGTGAAACTGAGAAGGGTTTCTTATTTTATATTTATTGCTATAAAAGTTGGGTAGAGATCCTGCCTATAGGTCCAACAATGTGTTATTATGTATATGTGTTAAAAATCATGCCTATAGGTCCAACAGTGTGCTATTGCATGTTCAATTATTGTGTGTTAGAAATTATGCCTATAGATATCTTATTACGATCAGCCATTATATGTTGGCAATCCTGCCTATTGGTTCAATACTTGGTTTAATTAGAAATCATGCCTATAAGAAATTGAATATTCAATGTGTGTGCCAAAAAACCTCATTCACATGCTGTTCTGTTTACAAATTATAAAAATCATGTCTATAGGATCTAAAATAGGAACCAAATTATAGAAATCATATCTATAGGTTTGAATTAACCTAATTATCATTGCTGCCCGTTTGTTCATGAGTTTCCAAACATTGTGATGTTACTCTCACCGGAAAACATGCCTATAGGATCAAAACAAATAATTCTGGATCTGTTTCTGTGACCTGCCACTGTCTACTATTGCATAAAAACGCCTAGATATCATGCCTATAGGTTTAACCCCTATGTTTAAAATATGTTGGCAAATCATATAGGTTTTGGAAAGTATAATGGATTTTGCGTATAACTATCCGCCCATTAGATCCAGATTCATATAGAGATCCTGTCCATAGGTTTCTGCACTCTTAACAATGTAAAATCAGCAACTGTCTTTGCAAATCTGACTTGCGTGCATTTGTTGTCTAATTGCAGAGGCCAACTTGAGCCCTTTACTTGCTTATAAGTGAAAGTGCAATGTGTTTTTGTATGTCGCCTAGCTTTTGACATTTTGAGCAGCCTAAGTTAAAGTCTAGAACCACCCTGAAATAGAGGTCCAAATACCTCCTGGACCATAGGCATGGGACGGGTAGTGCTCGCATAGGATACGACTTAGAACTGACTAGTGAGCTTTAGGTAAACAACTTAAAGATAGTAATTGGATAGCAGGAGATGATAGTCTGTGCCTGCTGAATAATATGAGTAACACCCCATCTCGAGGGATTTACGAAGTATTATTTATGTTGCACGGGGTGATCCTTTAGGCTAAAAACTCTACAAAAAAAATAGCGTTTAGCGACGGCCGCATTCCGTCGCTAAATCAATGTTTTCTGTCGCTAAAGTTGTTTAGCGACGGATTCAAGTTGGTCCCAAAAATCCTCGTTGCTAGGCTTATAGCGACGAAAAATACCAATCCGTCGCAGAATTAGCGACGGAGTAGCGACGACATATTTTTGTAGCAAAGTTTAGCGAGGGAAATATCCATCGCTATAGAGCTTGTTTCTGTCGCTATTTTGATGCTTTTCGTCACTGCAATACATAATAAAATTCGTCGTTTGTTCTTATAGCGACAAAATTGTCCGTCGCTAGCCGTGTTATAGCTAATTGTCCCTGCTTTTTGCAACAAAAACCTTTTGTTTTAATTTTACGCGATAATTTTAGCTACGGAACGTATCCGTCGCTGATTTATTTTTACTATATTGCTGATTTTTTAAATTCTTTTTATTTATTATTTTAAATGTACTATGTTCAAACATATTACATAAACTATTAAATACACTTAATAAAAAGTCACTGATATTAATATAAATTCAAAAAGGTCCAAAATATATAGCATAATGCATATAACAGTATCATTAAGTACAAAAAATCCACAAGGACCAACAATAATGTCCAAACAAAGTAAGCTAACTACGCTAGGCTGGAGAGTTACGGTCATCATCAGAACCCAATGCATGAACCTCATCAATGTTAGCAGCAGTAGAAGATGTTGGAACTGTAGGTGCCATATCAATATTTGGCTGATGCGAGGGTAAGGAAACTAATTCGCGTACCCGCTCAACGATTACAGGAACTATATGATCTGTCAGTGAAGGAATCAATCGCATCACTAACTCATCCAGATTCTCTGTCGGTGTTGATTGAGAATTTGGAGGTGTTATTGACGATGTAGCATCAGATCCAAGAGAGCCATGAAGATTTGGCCCGTAGTAGCATTTTGCTGCGATCCAAGACCATATACTCTTCTTTACTTTTCTCCTCCTGCGGCTTGATAATATGCTTTACACTGATCAATGTCAGATTGAGTTTGCATTTGTTGTTGTAATATCTCCTTATATTTTTCCTGTAGAAGAATTAATAAGAACATTCAATTTACAAAATGAAAAAAATATATGAAAGTAAAGGAAATTAAAAAGTTATCTTACATGTACGATTCGGGATTTCTCAGCAACAAAAGATTTTCCATCATTACCATGTGTATGGACGTGCAAATGCAACTCATTTGGTGTTGGATCTCGACCCTTTTTAACAGCCTATACAAAAATTATTCAATTAAGAAGATAGAGAAACATAGAAACTAAAGTCAGTATCTATATATTAAATTATTCAAACTCTTAGTTCTATTTTCCAGTTTAGACTAAAGTCAGTATCTATATATTGACTTCAAATTGGAGTGGAAATATAGAAACTAAATTATTCATTAAATACCATTATCTGATATTTTCCAAAACCAAGATTTTAGTAGCTGTTTAGCTTTTGGATGAAGACAAAAGGCTTTTAAAATGAGCTGACTTAAGTGTTTCAACCAACTTAACAGGTAAATATAAAAGACAATGCAGAACTAGCTTAAGAACATGAGTATCTACTCAACAACACACCTAATAGTATCATGATCAAAGATCCGGGGAAGTTACTAGTTAAATTGTTCAATGTGGATTAGGAAATGGCTGACAGCTCAAAATCTAAAAAGAACTCAAGAAAAAAAAGGGAGCAGTAAATGTATAAAGAAAAATATAGAAGATGCTATCAAATGAGCTATGGATCAGAACACTATCATTACTCAAAACAGCTTTGATAAACTGATGGAGGATGGAGGAAGATAAAGGAAATAGTGATGATAGACATGTTAGTACACATCAGGAAAAGAATCAAACAAGTAAGTAACAAGAAAGAAGAAGAGGAAGCTACAGATGAATGGGCAAATGAGTCTTCATTAGATGATGAAAACACATCAGAAGAATCCTTAGATGAAAGTACAGAGAAATACTTTCAAAACAAACATGTGATAGTAAAATGCATGAAAAGAATATTGCCAATGTTACATTTTATAGAAATATATTGAGAAGATGTTTTTGTAGGAAATTTTAAGAGTAAAAGGTCTTCATAGTAAAAGCATGAAACACTCTTATCAGTTTTGTCTTCTGCTTAATATTCTTGAGAAACTTGACTGTCTGTTTTGATTCTATCAACTGTTTGGTGTTATGGTATCTCCTCGATCAGTTAAATTCCGCTAGAAATCCTTTGTCCCTCATCAGTTTTTTTAACAAACCACACACACAGTATAAATATACCTGAAAATGTTTGGGAATATGCAAAGGATAGAACAGATACTGATAGTAAAAGCAGGGACAAGACCAAAGCAACTGCAACTGCAACTTCAATTCGTGGAGACATGATATCATACGCACAAGTGAACATGCACACAATACAAATCCAGGGAAAAGTTATAAATACACTTACAAGTCTCTTGTGATGCTCCCCAACACTGATAGAGCCACCTGTATGAGTCCCAGTGGCAATTTCGCTCCCACCACAATAATTTTTTGCATTTATTTCTGACTTTTCAACACACTTAGGATCTTTCCAAAGTCTCGACCAACTTTCCCACACATTATTTGGAATAGTGTCCGGTTGCACCATATTTGCTTTTAGTTTGCTAATAAAATCACTGTATCTTCTTGCTGCCCTACGCTCCCATTGGATCTGCACCGCACTATCAATTGAAGAATCCCAGTAGAAAGCCTTCTGAAATAATTTTATAAAGTAATAACATTAATAAGTAACATATAAAAGTTAATATACTTTCGAAATCTAATTGTGATGGATTATACCTTGAATTCTCCAAAATAAATTTTTTTTAACTCATTTGAGACATTTTTCCAGTTGAATCCATTAGGATCAAGTTCATTCTTGAAAGACTTAGTTATAAACTCAGAGCATTCATATGAAGGCTCTAACCTAAACAAATTAGAAGACATTATTTAAAGGAATACCATGTATCAATAACAATATACCAAAAGTAATAGTACAAGTATGGACTAACCCTGCAGGAGAAAGAGTAACAAGCGTCCGTGGTCGGCGGGTACTGCTACACTCAGTTTCGCCTATTATGTTGCTTTGAGAAGATGTACCCTCACCTATTGTGTTGCTCTGATTAGGTGTATTTGGAGATGGTTCCAAATTAATCATTGCATGAACACATGGCAATCATGACTTTTCATACCAAATAATTTATACTTGTCTGTGTCTAGGCACCGACTCAAATTCGAAACATACCCATCTGGAAGATTCACATTTTCCAACCAATTGAACAAGGCAATTTTTTGATTCTTCTCTATTGTATATGCAGCTTTGGGATAGCTTCCATCAATAGGATTCTTTGCCAATTGCGGTCGATCGCAATAGTTTACCATATCTTCACGTGCCTTTGGATTGTCTTTTGTTTTGCCATCAACGTTAAGAACTGTGTTAAATACATTATCAAAGACGTTCTTCTCAATATGCATGACATCGAGATTATGGCGGATCATGTTATAGCTCCAATAAGGCAAATCCCAAAAGATGCTTCTCTTTTTNTGAGACATTTTTCCAGTTGAATCCATTAGGATCAAGTTCATTCTTGAAAGACTTAGTTATAAACTCAGAGCATTCATATGAAGGCTCTAACCTGAACAAATTAGAAGACATTATTTAAAGGAATACCATGTATCAATAACAATACACCAAAAGTAATAGCACAAGTATGGACTAACCCTGCAGGATCAATAGATGCATTTACTCCAGGTCATACAGGGAACCAGGCAAAGTGTTATGCAGAGCAATCAGTAGGAGCCATTACTGCAATCATGGCTTACATATTGATACAACTTCAAAGGGTGGTATTAGTACCTGGTGCTCATTCCCTTCGAGAAGTACCAATTATAAGCAAAAGCAGGAATGTTAGAGGCAACAGGTACAACAGATGGAACAATTCACATAGCATGTGGAAGCAGAACTGGACAAAATGTGGACAATTCCCCTACTGGACAGGAAATTCAGATTCAATGGGTACAAGTTGGACTATAATATTGATGCAAATTGGTTAAAGGGCAGCAGAAGTTCGACATTTGCACAGCACAAGGTAGTATTCCAGCCTAAAAATTGGAATAATACAGGTATTTTTTCGAAATGCAGACCATACTGGGAGAACATAGTGGTTAACTGGCCAAGGAAAAGATTACTAAAAGATCAAGAAAGAGAACAGCAAGGCAGTACCAAATCAACAATGGCTACCAATGTACAATTCAAAAGAGGTTATGGATGCAAACATCGGGTAGCTTGGTTTAGACGGCTTCAATGGTTAATTTTTAGTATATGTAATAATGCTAGATCTCATTTCAATATTAGGATAGAAGTAGGTATCAAAGTTTATTTTCTACATTTTGTAAGACCTACAGACATGTTTGTTTTTTATTATTAGATATATATATAAAACCAGCCCTAGGCACACTGCCTAGTGGATTTTGCTATAAAAAAAAAGGCAAACAATGGCAGCAACATTTACTTGCCCTTTAACAAGTCAGGATTAAGCTAGCATAAAAACAGAGTAAACATCAGGAGAAGTTTGAAATCTCTCATAGAACTTTACTACAATTCCTTAATATTGAAGAGGAAGACCATGCGCGGATAGGAAATATTTTGACTCAGGATAATCACACAGAAGAAAAAAGAACTACTGCTATATGAATACAAACAATTGAATTTACAGAAGAAGAGGAACAAGGTAGTAAGTACTGCACAAAGAAGCTTACCTTATCAAGGACATGCAATCCCTAAAATCAAAGCACGACTTCGAGTTTCAGAATTCTACAAACACACGACTTCGAATTTCAGAGATCCGCAGCAAAAAATTGCAATTTCAAAGGTTTTCTTCTATTTTTCAGATAGGTATTAAAAAATCACTTTTTAACACAAGAAAAGTAACGAAATTGTCAAAGATTTGACACTTAATTTGTCAAATATCATTGTCAAATATCAGAAGAAAGCAAGCCCATACCTCTGAGAACAAAACCCCTTTGCAAAAATAGAAAACCGTCGACTGAAAACCTACGCTGCTGAGGTCTCAGCCTTTGTTGAGGACCTTCGACTGAAAAAATAGAGGTAATGAAGTCTCAGCGTTTGTGCCTTCGTTCAAGAGGAAGAGAAGAAATAGGAAGAACAGTGGAGAAATTAGGGTGTTTGTGCCCTAATGGTTGGGAAGGTCTTTTACCTAGGGTAATTTAATTTTGGGGACGGAAATTTTACGACGGAATAGCGACGGACCGAAATTCTGTCGCTAATAGTAATTAATGAAATTATATTTTAGGTAATTAGCGACGGAATATTTTGTCGCAGATAACTTTCGAATGCCTTGATAAGTAAAATAAATTCTGCGACGGATTATTGGACGTTAAATCCGTCGCTAAGTTTCAATATTTTTTGTCGCCCAAAATTCGTCGCTAATTTCTTAGCTAAAGTAAAGGCGCTAATATTTAGCGCCAATTTTAGCGAGGAATTTAAGTTTTTGTCGCTAATCCGTCGCTATATTTGGTACAAATTATCTTCTAGCTTATTTGGCGACAAAATACAAATTTTATCGCTAATCCGTCGTTATTTAGCTACGGAATATCGCTTGTCGCTAAATTCCGTCGTTAAACGCTGTTTTTTTGTAGTGAAAACATAGGACCCCCCACCTTGCCTTTCAATCTATTATTTGTGTTTAATAATGAACTCCCAAAATCCCTTTGTTTTCTTTGATCACATAGACTAATTCATATAATTGAGTTCGGTCGGGACCCATAGTTTTGGACCCCGAAGAGAGCCTAACACCTTCCCTTCGAGGTAATTTCGAGCCCTTACCCGATCTTTGGTGACACAAACTGGTGAAACAGAGTTATTTGCAAATAGGTGCCCTAACACACCTTAATCCGTTAGGCAGCGACTCTCTCTTTTAAAACCCTTCCTTTAAAAGAGTTGTCACGACGTCGAAACCCCATTTTGCGAGAAAAAAGGGGCGCGACAACAAGTGCCAACGGTATGGTAATAATATGCATCGCCCAGCAGAGTTATTACACCCGGTTATTGCAGCATGGCTTTTTATGAAATGGGGGATGAATATCGTGGGTCCGCTACCCCAAGCCAAAGGAAAGGTACGATTTTTACTAGTACTAACCGATTATTTTACCAAGTGGGTAGAAGCAGGTGCCCTCAAACAGGTGCGGAAAAAGAAGTCAGGGACTTCATTTGGCGAAACATCATATGCCGGTTTGGAGTTCCAAAAGAAATCGTGTGTGATAACGGCCCGCAATTCATAGGTGCGAAAATCACGGAATTCTTTCAGACTTGGCAGATTAAGAGGATAACTTCGACACCTTATCATCCTATGGCTAATGGACAAGCTGAATCAACAAACAAGGTTATTATTAATAACTTGAAGAAAATATAAGAGGAGTCAAAAGGTAAGTGGCCAGAAGAGTTACCAGGAGTCTTATGGGCTTACCGAACAACACCAAAAACAGGTACGGGAGAGACACCATTCTCACTTGTGTATGGTGCCGAAGACTTAATTCCAGTTGAAATAAGAGAACCTAGTACGAGGTACATCCAAGCAACCGAAGAATCAAATGAGGAAGAGACGCGAGTAAATCTCGATTTGCTTGAAGAAAGGAGAGAAACAGCCCTAATAAGGATGGCAACATAGAAGCAAATCGGAAAGCTCATCTTAGGTACTTCAAGATTGGGGTTTTCGTACTCAAAAAAGTTTTTCAATCATCAAAAGCGGCCAATGCAGGAAAATTGAGCCCAAATTAGGAAGGACCTTACAAGATTCGAGGTATTGCTGGAAAGGGTGCATATGAATTGGAAACAATGGACGGCAAAGTACTCCCATCAAATTGGAATGTTGTTCATTTGAAGAAGTATTACCTCTGAAAGGTAAAACCCCCGGTCAGGTATCGTTTATGCAAGGCTAAGATTTTTTGTTTTAATTATACTAACCATTTTAGATGATAGGCACAAGGCTAGCCCACACCAAATGATGATTGCTGGAAAGGGTGCATATGAATTGGAAACAATGGACAGCAAAGTGCTCCCATCAAATTGGAATGTTGTTCATTTGAAGAAGTATTACCTCTGAAAGGGAAAACCCCCGGTCAGGTATCGTTTATGCAAGGCTAAGATTTTTTTTTTTTAATTATACTAACCATTTTAGATGATAGGCACAAGGCTAGCCCACACCAAATGATGATTTTAGACCTAAAAGACACGCGGGATGCAAAATCATCCCCGATCTGGGTTACAACCTTTCTGATGGAAATAAAACGGTTAAGCAGTCATCATAAAAATAAATATATATACCTCCGAGTCTTGTATATTTTTCCTTTTCGGGAAATGGACCACATGGAAGGAATAATCAAGTGCTCGAGATTTCATACTTCAAAACTCTAACACTTGGGGGACTATATATATGGAAGGCAAAGAAGACTAGAAAAGTCAGAATTCGAGTCAAGCCTGAGGCAATCTTCCAAACAAATCGAAAGCTAAGAGCAAATCTAGAGCCAAAAACACAAGCCTGATTCAAAAACCTATGATGAAGTATGCACTAGCAGATGTAAATTACAAATTCTTACTAGTATTTAGGTTAAAGGCAATATTTAGTCGTGGGTTGCAAGATATACCCTTAAATTTTGTAAAATCTGTTATAAAGAAAACAATTATGGAAGAGTTGTAGATGTTACTTGAATACATGTAAAGTATACAGTTTGAAAGTCCTAGAATACAAGACTTCCACAAATTATTCAAAGAAATATGTGTGTTCCTACTTCTTCTTTCGTATGTTTACACCAATATAAAGTTGAGACGTCTTCTTCATTAAGTGTCTTTTATAAAAGGGTCCTCTTTTGTAATTTGTGCTTATTCAAAAGAGTCACAAAGCATTGAAGCATTTTTAATGCAAAAATAAATAACAAAGGGTAAAATAAAAACCCAAACATTGAAATAGGCGGAAAATAAAGCCGAAATTTATAAACATAAGGCGAAGATTTGTCTTCAAACACCGAAATAAGACAAGGGTAAACCAATAAGAGAGTAGAACAGAAACTCAAAATAAGATATTATAAGAGTTAGACAAAAACATGGAAAGCAATATTATATAAACTTGGGTAAAACTAAGTATAAACTTAGTTCCAACCTAAGTTATCTAATACAAAACCACAAAATAGACCAGGGGAAAAACTTTCCAATCATTACTAAACCCCAAAATGAACCAGGGGTAAACTTCCCAAACACTCCACCAATAAATAAAAAAGGCAAACTTGTCGGTCAAACTTTCACTATGGGGCAGGTTCTGCACCAGTATTATCAGAAGGATTCAAGATGGCATCATCAGCAGCAGGAGGTTCAATTTGAGCAGAAGAGGTTTGAACAACAGCTTCACCAGGAGTAAATTCATCACCCACGGGAATGTCTACCTCAGGTGAAGAAAATTTTTGACTCTGCTGAGTTTTCTCAATAGTTTCTTTAGTTTTTGCAATTTGAGCAGCTAAGTCAAAGCTTTCCTGGCTTTCCTCCATTAAAGTTTTGAGGCGCGTATTCAAAAAAGCCCAACTAACATCAACAGTAGATTTGTCCTCAAGGGCTTCATAATCCCTCTCCCACTGCTCAGTTTCGGCAATTAGCTCTTCTTTTTCAGTCAAAGCAGCATGATAAGAAGCTTGTAAGGGAGCGAGTGACCTCTCTAAGAACCGAACTTTGTCAGAAGAAACACGAAGATCTTCTTGAGTTTGGGTGAGCGTTTGAACAAGCTCCCCTGTGTAAACTTCTTTTTGGTTCAGCAGTTCTTTCAAACCTCTAATTTCTTCAGTGGCTTTGGAAAGTTGCTCGGCAAATGAAGACTCGAGTAGGAATTTATCCTTGCCCACTTGACTGGAAGAGGCCTTTTCAATCGCCAACTGTGCTGCTATTATCTTCACTTGTTGCTCCAAGGTACACTTCTCCTCATCTAAAACTTCTTTCTCAAGCTCAAGGCCATCAAACTATTCCTTCCAATTGTCCGCTTCGGTGTGATAGTCGTTCATTAATTGCTCAGTATGGACGAACCTCTTCATCAGCTCCGTGCCAATTAGGTTGATCTACACGAGAAAAAGGAAAATGTGATTACCAAATACAGATGAAAAGAAAGTCACATGCAAAATAAAAAGCTAAGGCTTATACCTTTAAAGATGAGTGGACAATTTCATTCATCCACGTTAAAGAGCTGTGGCTTTCCAATTTGGACATCTCAACTAAGCCAATCAATGGTTTTAGCCATACATCGTCTTGGCCAAATTTCTTCAGAAGATTACCATCCTCATGTTCGATGGCAACTTTTGTCATTACCCTACTGTTACCGGAAGAACCAACTTCAACATGAGAAGTTGTAACAGTAGGGACAGTTGAGGGGGGTCAAAATAGCCACGGGCGGAGCAGTAAAAGCAGCAACATGTGCGGGGAACTGAGGATCAACTGAAGCACATACTAGAAAAGAGGCAAGAGGCGCTTCCTCATAAACAAAGCTAAATCTTCATTATCAAACCCATGAGAAAAAAGTTGTTCTGCAGAGTCACAGGGTGCGGCAGGCATCTCTTCATTGGAACTCACCAAAGTGAGACTTTTGGGCTCGTGCATGGGAACTGAACTTGGAGGAGGAGTAACTTCGTCATCTGAAATAACACGTCTCCTAGCTCGGGACCTACGAACTAACGAGCCCTCCTCTTAATCCTCTTCACCCTCGGAACCGTGTGCCCTATCAGCTTTTCTCTTTGATGAAAAACTCAAAATCATCTCTTGGGCCATAGACAGAGAAAGTCTTGAAGCAGCAATAGATGCGGCGCGAACACCCCGAATGGGAAACCCTAATGAAGGAAAAAGTTAGAGAATTTTCAAGTGAATATGGAAGCAAGGTAGAAAATTGAAAGGAAGGATACCACGAGTCTTCACTTTTCAACCAAACCTATTAGAAAGGTACATCCAAGACCTTCCTTCCATAGTACCAACAATCAATAATTTTCCTAACCAACCACGGAAGTCTGGAATCTCCTCAACAGCTTTCATAGTTGCTAAAAAAAGGAAAAAATATACGGTCACGAGATTGTAAGTTCTTGTTTCTTCAATAGAAAAAGAAGAAGAAGGTTAAAAAAAACTTACGTGCAAAGTTCCATTTTTCTGGAAAAGGCATGTTCTCATCGCCCACTAAACCTTTTGTGGGAGCAGCAACGAAACGGGGATACCAGCCACGATCCTTGTCATCTCCAGGGCTAACCATAATCCTTTTACTCCTGACCACGAGAGTAAATACCCCAGAACGAAACAACTTGGGGAATATAGATGAATCAAGTGATAAAAGGTAAAGGGTAAAGAGGCCAAATTCGACAAGAATCTTAAGCATGCCACGGCTCTCCATACAATAGGACCAATCTGTCCTAAGCAAACATTAAAGAAACTGCAAAATTCTATGATGACTCGGTCAATAGGTAGTCTAAAGCCTAATGCAAAGGGATATGTATAAACAAAGGAATAACCAGCTTTGTATGAGGTGATCCTTTGATTTGCATTAAGGACTAAAATTGGGAAATCAAATTTCCAATGGCATTCACTTCGCACAAGAGAAATCAAACCCTCAATAATTTGGTAAGGGTAAACATCAGCACGATCATGGGAAGTCATAGAAGTAACTTGATTTCTAATCGATTCTCGATCAGTAGAGAAGGAAAGTTCAGTGGGGACAATCTCATCAACAATGGGTTCTCGAAGAGGTTCACCAAAATCCCTACTTCTAGCAGAAGATCTATGAGAAGATGAAGCCCTAGTTCTAGAGGACGAATGGGTAGTAACACTAGGTTGAGAAGAAGAACCACGAATAGATACAGACCCTAAACTACGTAATCTACCACCCCTTCTACTTCTAATAGGAGCAGATGAAGGGGGAAGTTCATCTACTATAACTACTCTACGCGGATTGGGATTCGGAGAAGACATGATTTTGTAGGAAAATAATACGAGCTGATGAACAAGAACTATTATGGGAGAAGAATATTGTAGATTGAAGGTTTTCGTGAAAGCAAAGTCATAAGGAGGTATTCATACGAAGAAGCAATCGTCATATGAAGGGGTTCATGATGGAAACGTCATAATAAAAGCAGTCAGTTCGTGACTGATTCAGCCGCAGAAAAGCCCTAAAAACCGCTGAAGAGTTGCAGAACCAATCAATGAATGCCACATGTCACAAACATTAAATGGAAGTAATATACGACGTGATGGTTCTGAAGAAGACACAATGATACATGGGAAACGGCGGCAAAAAAATCCCTCCATAAATGTGATCCACTTCCCAAATATTCAGTTGTTGAATAATTGGTAAGTGAGGAGACTATCTGTATTGGTAAAAATAAATATTACACGTAGATTTATATATGTGGGTGATGTTGCAAGATGCGTGGATCACTAAGAAAGCAACAGTTGGAGGGATGCATTAAAAGAGGCACAAGTCGTAATAGGTACGGGCAAATCACCCACGAGATAAAAGGGTATGGTCGCTCGGTTCTGAATTACTATATGAAGAGACACTGGCATAATGAATCAAGACAGTAAAGAAGGGAGATTCATGAATCGTCAATTAATGTGCATGAATGATCATAGACGTTACAGAATCTTCTTGGACAATTACGATTACCAATTATAACGTCTCATTAATATCATTAATTTTCATAATGATTAGTCATAAAAGGGAAGCAATGTTGTACTTATAGATTCCTATATAAGGGAAGGGGATTTCACTTGTAAAGGCACGTTCTGATCATTATTGGTATACAATTATTTTTTTTGCTTTCTATTGGTTACTTTGCTATTTCATATTCTAATCTCCTTTTTTATCACTGAAAAAATATAGAATTTCTTGATTATCAGTAGGCCAAGTACTTCTAAAAATAAGCTTTGACCGATGTACACCATTTTTGGTTAAACAAAAGACTATTTCGATAAACTCTTGTGGAGGTGCACGTCGGAGATAGAATTTGAGTTAATATGGCAGAAAATGATAAGTGATTGGAATTGTGGGAGTAACACTTGGCTTCAGAAGTTGTATGACTTGAGGGCGAAGTGGTGTCTCGCACTCAGCCGTTCTTTTTTCTCCGCGGGTATCAGATCAACTCAAAGAAGTGAGAGCACGAATAGGGTCTTTACAGAAATGGCATGCAAGACAATGAGTATAACTGAATTTGTAAAGCACTACGAGCAACGGGCAATTGAAATGCATGACATTCGAATATGCTTTTGTATTCTTCCTAGGGGTATTCTTAAACAATTTACTGCAGAACATTACACTATGAATTTTGTATTTTGGTACTACTAATTTCAAGTGTAGAAAATGCTTCAACACCTAGACTCTGTATTTGTGAGACATCTGAAATATAATTTATTTTTGTGAACAATATACAAAGAAGCCATAAGAGATTGAGAAAGAATTTACCTTAAATCCATGGATATACGGAAGTAGCAGAAGATCTTTAGAATTGAGCTAAAATTTGACTGAATAGGATTAGATCTGTACAAGCTAGAACTTTGCATTGAAGTTGATCATAATCTCTAATTGATTTTAGATTTACTAGTTTCATTCAAAGCAAACGCTAGAAGAAATGGTTTAAGTACTGGTTTAAGGATAAGAAATCAAATTGAATAATATACACTAGAAGAAATGGTGTTTGGAGAAGTTTTTTGCTCTGGGTGATGTTTCGGGTGATAACAATGAGAAGGAGAAGCTCTTCAGTTCATCTAAGATGGTTTGTGATTTTGCGTGGGACCCACAGTCGTCGTTCCCTTATGTCTATTTTATTTAATCCTTTCAGTTGGCCACATTCACTAACTCACTTTTTCTTTTTTGTTTATAATCCAATGCCAGCAAATGGACCCCACTATTACACTTGTCAAAAGTAAAGATTGGCCTCATACAACTATTCTTGGCTGAGTCTCACCCAAAATAAAATTTCTCTAAGATATTACTACTGAGTGAAAATCATATTACAATGTGATTTGGTCTCACACAAAAGGTTTCCCAGATTGTTCTTCTTAAGTCACTCAATTTGTTGTCACTTCTCTCAAACTTGCACCATTATGCAAGTACAAGTGAATATTCTAATTTTAGAATGTGTGGGGCTACAATAAGGTAATAAAAGTAGTGTATTTATCTTGTTAATATTGTCAACCAAACGCTTTAAGATCTTGTGAAATATGAACAACTGATGCCAAGTAACTCCTCAAATAACTTGATGTTGCCAATCCAACAAAGGAAAAATGCTGCAATGTCCATCATGTTTTGTTGGGCTGTTTATAGAAGAACTCGCTCTCACTGAGTTCTTCTAAAAACCATAGTCCTGATTCGGGTTGCTCAAGGGAAGCATACTAGAACTTCTGCTTTAAGCCCCAAAAATTTTGAGGCCCCAACAAATATTAATAGCAGTATATATATATACCCAAGCGATGTCATCCGACTCCGGTTCATCGAAAAAATTTACTCTATGTACCAATAATACGCAATAAAGAAAAATTACTATAATAATATAATACGGCAAACATCCTCTAACTAATATATTGATTCTGTTGGTCAGGTCTTGTATCGTTCAAGTGGAGGTTGCAGGATCGAATCTCAACCCTAGGCTCATTGTCTTGCAAATGCTTGGTTTGTAACAAAATTAGACTTCATCAAGAATTGAACCCTTGACCTCATCATGAGGAAAACATTGATTAAATTAACACTCCTAGACTTGTTTCAATATTTTTTATAGAGACTTGTTAAACCAACACTCCAAGACTTCTTTCATATTTTCTACAGAAATTTATATCTACAGGTTTAAACATTGGGAAAAAATTATTTCAGCATCATCCAATTAAATCAAAATTCTGAAAAAATTACTCTGCCTCTTCGATTTGCAAATTTTGGACGTGTTGGGATGTTATTTTTGCTTTTCTTAGCTTTCCTTCTGTCTCATCATTTGTCCTATTTTTTATTTATTTATTTACTCCTTTAAATATTGACACCGCTTACTAAAAGTTCTGCGCGCCCCTGTATAATAGAGTTATACAGTAACATTTTCCCTTGGACAATATTGAAGTATATAAAAAAAAGGTATGAAATCTTTATTTAAAAAAAAAAGAAGAAGAAGAAAGATTGTCTACTTTCGAACAATAGAAATATTCTATAACTTCGAATTAAATTACTCAAATCTTCATGTTAGTGAATAAAAGTTTTACAATAAAATTCAAGATAATATATTACAAACACGTGGTTATATCTTATTAACTTAATTAACTATTACCAATATAAATAATAATATTGCTATCTTAAGTTAAAGGCTTGATGTCTTATAAGAATACTATATCATAAAGTTTGAGACCTCTTATTAAAATTTGGCTTTACGTCATAATTTTATTGAGCCGCTCTTGGTCAAAAATTTTCCTTAACTTTGAAAACTTTGAAATGCCACAAGTTTATTGTGTTCTTTCACTTTCTCTTTTACAAATTACTATATATGAGTAATTCTGGATTTGCATCGGTCAGTGCTGCTGCTAACTGCTTCAGGAGGCTGTTTCTACTCCTGTAAATCCTTGTTCAGTGTCAAGTGGTGATAGAGCAGTTGTGCATAAAAAGTTTTCCAAAGTTTCAACAGGCAATGATCCTGGATTTGCATCGGTCAGTGCTGCGTCTACTTCTGTAAATCCTTATTCAGTGTCAAGTGGTGATGGAGCAGTTGTGCATAAAAAGCTCTCCAAAGTTTCAACAGGCAATGATGCTGATGGTTGTGTTGTTGCTGCTGCTGAAAGCAATTCATGCCCGAATTCTCAGGTCTGCACTCAGAGAAAGCAGCAGCAAATTAAACTTTCTAAGGAAAATGGTAGCACCAGAGTACATCAGCAACAACTTCCAGATGTTTTTCAATCAAAAAGTAGCAAGACCTCCTCAAGACTTGACACACCTACGGTGACTGGTGCTGCCAGGATTATCCCGTCTAGATATATGACTCCTCAATCTTTACATTGTCACTGTCCAACCAATAATCCTGGAGGAACATCTCAAAGTTTTTAGTGGCCTCCCAAAGCTCACCAAGACAAACATAGAGTTTCTTCCAATAAAACACTATTAGACAATTTTCTGAAGCAAATTCATATGTTTCATACTTCCATCAATAATAGATAAAACTCCTTTTGGGGAATAAATTTGCATATACACCTGTTTGACTTGAACTATGCGTGTCCGACTTGTCCTGCAAATGTCCAATTTTACCTTTGATATTGGGTAATAAATGACAGTTTCTCCATATGAAGCCAACAATAGTACTAATGTGGAGAAATATTAAGATTCTAACTGCAGCCAATGAGGAGGAAGGACATCCAATGAGGAGGAAGGAGATATGTTGTCGTCACTATAATGTCTGCTGATAAAAATAAAATACGGAAAGTTCCTCTAATATTCCGTTTGGACAAATTCAATTACCATTGCTATGAATTTGCTTCAAAACAAACTACAACACTGGCTCATGTTTCGAACAGAATATAAAATAAGTTTCTAAAGTTTCACAAACACTTCCTCTAACCATTATTGTTAGAAAACAACATGCGAAACAAATAGGTGAAGGTATAGAAATTGATTTCGCATTATGGACACATCAACCTGGAAAACAACTCATCCCTAGGACTTGACAATTGTGAAATGTATATCCTGCAAAGGCTGAATGGTTAAATTCTTTCGAAATTTTAAATTCAGCAACACATTTCTTGAACATCTGATAGTTCAAATAACTAATTTGATGTATAAAAACAGTACTAACAAAAAGAGTGAAGTATTGTGATGACCCGGCCAGTCGTCTCATGAGTTACCGCTCCGTTTCCCCCATTTCTGCTTCTTTATGTTTTGTTTATCTGTGTTTTGAGGTATCGGGTTGGTTGGATTGAATCCGGGTTGGTTTGGAGAGGTTTGAGACATTTAGTCTCTTTTAAGAAGGCTTAACTTGGAAAAGTCAATCGGATGTTGACATATGTGTTAGAGGGCTCGGATGTGAGTTCCGATGGTTCGGTTAGCTTCGGGAGGTGATTTATGACTTAGGAGTGTGATCGGAATGGGTTTCGGAGGTCCGGAGTAGAATTAGGCTTGAATTGGCGAAGTTGATATTTTGGCGATTTTCGGTTGTAGGTGAGATTTTGATCCGGGGGTCGGAATGGAATTCCGAGAGTTGCAGTAGCTTCGTTGTGTCATTTGAGATGTGTGTGCAAAATTTCAGGTCATTCGGAAGTGGTTTGGTTGGGTTTTTGATCAAAAGCGTATTTCGGAAGATTTTTAGAAACTTAGGCTTGAATTCGATGTGTTTTGGGTAATTTGATGTTGTTTGAGGTGTTTTGATGATTGGAGCAAGTTTGTATAAGGTTTTAAGATGTGTTCGTGCCTTTGGTTGAGGTCCCGGGGGCCTCGGGTGAGTTTCGAATGGTCATTCGGGGCAGTTTTGGAGTTTGAAAGTTGCAGAAATTTACGGTTCAGTGTTGCAGAGATTTATCTCTTCGTTCGCGAGAGGAGCCTCGCGTTCGAGAAGAAGGAATTGAGGAAATCCAAGATTTAGCCTTCGCGTTCGCGAGATGGGCTTCGCGTTCGCGGAAGGCTGGGATGCAGTGCATCGCGTTCGCGAGAGGGTATCCGCGATCGCATAGAGTAATTTGGGATCGAGGTTCTTTTGTTCATCGCGTTCGCGTAAGGTGTGTCGCGTTCGCGTAGAGTAAAATTTGGTCAATTCGAGTTTGTACTTCACGAACGCGAGAGTTTGACCGCGTTCGCGAAGAAGGGAAGTCAGACCTGGGCAAAATGTTTTTAAGTCGTCTTTGTCCGCGATTTTGGGTCTATTTTCACCCATAGTTGATCATTTTGAGAGCTTTTTGAAGGAGATTAAAGAGGGTTTCAAGGGAAAACGACTTGAGGTAAGATTTTTGGACTTAAAACTCGATTCTATTGTGAAATCTACCTAGAAAATCATGGAAACTTAAGCTAAAAATGGAAGAATTAGGGCTTGGAATTTTGGACCTTTGATTTGGGATTTGAAGGGTCATTTATGGACGGATTTTGATGTTTTTGGTATGTATGAACTCGTGGGGAGATAAGGAACCTATTGCTGTAAAAATTTCTGAGTTTCGAGAAGTGGGCCCGGGGCTCGGGTTTTGCTAATTTCGGGATTTATGGTATTTTTCGATTGTTTTCGCTTGGGCTTTGTTCCCTTAGCATATTGTAACGTATTCGTTCTGATTTTGGATAGATTCGACGCATGTGGAGTCCAATTCTAAGGGCAAAGGCGTCGCGAGCTAGAGATTTAGCCGGTTCGAGGTGAGTAATTATTGTAAATGATGTTCTGAGGGTTTGAAACCCCGGATTGCACATCGTAGTGCTATATTGAGGTGAGGCACACGCTTAATGGCGAGCGTGGGGTCGTGCACTATTGGGGATTGTGACTTGGTCCGTCCCGATTGATAATTTTACCGTGTATTTGATTGAAATCTATTTGCTATCATCATTATTTGGGCTGTATGCCATTTTTAGGCTCCGTGCCAATTATTTGAACCCTTCGGGGATTGTTGTTGATGTTTTCTCACTGTTTTGACTTTATACTTGAACTCAGTCATGTGATTTCCTCTGTTTTCAAAACTCAGCCATGTTTACTCTGTTTTAATACTCAAATGATTTTTAAATGATGTTTTGGGCTGAGAAATACTGTTTTACTGTTGCCCGTGAGGCTTATGTGATTTTTGACTGAGTAAGGCCGAGGGCCTGTGTTGTGAGGATATCTTTTGGGTCGGGCTGCACGCCGCAGCGGTGATACACTGATTTTGATTATGAGGCCGAGGGCCTGAGATTGTACGCCACGAGGTGGCTTGATATTGATATGAGGTCGAGAGCCTGTTTATGATGCCACGAGATGGCTTGTTATTGCGCTTGGGCCGTAAGGGGCCCCTCCAGGAGTCTGCACACCCCCAGTGAGCGCGGGTACCCAGTATGATGTGAGTTATAGCCCGAGGGGCTGGTATTGTTCTCTGTGATTGCCCGAGGGGCTGGTACTGTTCTAAGATATTGCTCGAGGGGCGGATTTGTTGACATTGTGCCCAAGGGGCGAACCTTATGTGCTTATCTTTCTTATTTTCCTGTCATTTACCAGTTTAATTTTGTATTTGTGCCCGAGGGGCGGATTTCTGTGCCTATCTGCACTAGCTGTTCTGCATTCATTTGCGTAACTGTTGAAAAAGTTATTTTCAAAGAAGCTTAAACTGAGCTAAGATGTTTTTAGGGGATTTTACAGCTTCATTGCTTTCTACTGGTTTTTGAAACTACTTATATACAGCATGTTGATGCTCTTTTCGTGATTTCTTATCACTCAGTCTTTATTTATAATTATTACTCACTGAGTTGGCAGTACTCATTTTACTCCCTGCACCTTGTGTGCAAATTCAGGTATTTCAACACCCGGTAGCGGGTATTGGCTGAGCTGAGGCAGAGTCACCGGAGTTTAGCAAGGTAGTTGCCGGCGTCCGCAGCACTGCTTTTCTCCCTCTTTATTTTATTAGTCTGTACTTAGTACACTTTAGACTTCGTCAGTTGTAGTTAGACCTTAGTAGATGCTCATGACTAGTGACACCCCGGTTTGGGCTGTGTTTGGGTTGTACTTCCGCATTGTGATGATATTATCTGCTGTGTAGTATTATTAAATCATGTTATAGCCTGTTGTATTGTTTATTAGCTGTTTAACTTCGAATTGGAAATGTGTCGGCTGGCCTTGTCTTCACGAGAGGCGCCATCACGACCAGGTCTGGATTTAGGGTCGTGACAAGTTGGTATCAGAGCCTAGGTTACATAGGTCTCACGAGTCATGAGCAGGTTTAGTAGAGTCTCGCGGATCGATACGGAGACGTCTGTATTTATCCTCGAGAGGCTGCAGAACCTTTAGGAAAAACTTCACATTCTTGAAAGTCTTATTGTGCATCCTTTATTCAGCTTGAAAAGTAACTCTTAAAATTCCTTCCACGCGTTCGTATGCGCACATGAGCACTCAGTATCAGATGTGCATCGATGGCTTGTGAATCCCTGATTGAGGGGCGAGATGTGATCTCTATGTGCTGATGTTGGGCCAGTCTGGAGGACTCGAGGCTGGATTTTTGCCTATAGCTTGAGCACCGAGGTGCTGATTGTGTGAGCACGTGTTTCTGGATCTATATGTTCTGTTATGTCCCTATTAAGGGGAGTAATGACTGGATAGTTGCATAATGAGGGTTATGTGACTGCGAGATGTATTCGTATGATTTGGAAGCGGCGAGAAGGGTCTTCTGGAGGACAGAAGAACTATTACGTGCCTGATTCCCGTCTTGATTCGAGTTTTAGCCCCGAGTTATGGGCGTGTGATGAATCTTTTCATGTTTCCTAGTTGGGAGTGAAGTAAATTTCATTTTACGGTATGAGTTCAGACTCATGAGGACTAAGTGACTGCGTAATGGTTATGACGGTGGAAGGTATATATATAAATGTTGGTTTAACGCGAAGCAGGTGGGTTATCTCCTGCGAAGTGTTCTGAGGTTGTGTGATCCTTATGTTGTCGGTTAGAAGATCTCAATTACAAATAAAATATGTGTGTTGCAATTTCAATTTGAGCTGCTTAAGAGAATGGGTTTAATTTTACGAGAGTAAATGCGAGATTTGCAGAAGATATGAAGTACCAGATGGTCTGTGTTCCACGAGCTTATGAAGGATTGAGTTAATCTCACAATGGTATTATGGCAGCAATGAAATATATGTGTTATGGGTTATGGTGTGTGTTTTGATCTATGGCTTCGAGCCAAGTGGGGAGTTTGCTATGGATTAGCTGATTGCACGGTTATGTGCTATAATGGTTCCAGTTCGAGGCATATTTGTGAATCAGTTATGGCTCGAGTAAAGGAAATTTCAATGAAGGTTATGTCATGCTTCATAGGTGTTTGAGAATCGCAGAATATCTTGAGTTGTTGTTGATAAAGAATGCTCAGTGCATAGGAAAGGGAATGGCTTGGTTGCATCAAGGTAAGGATTATATGTTGCAGTGTCAAAAGTGCTAATGAGGCACATGTTGTTCGGTTCTCTTGATCGGGCTAATTGCAATTTGGGTAGAGTGATGACTATAGAGAATGGTTCTAACGCGTTCTGGGTTTTACATGTAACAATTGGACATTTTCAGGTGAATAAATTGGCTAGAAACTGAGGTTTTGCATTTGGAGGGTGTCAAAACTTGAGTCATTTCTATATCAATTATGGGATTCTATACATCAGTATTAGGAAAGTACTGTCTCCAGATTCGCAGGAGTCTTTTCAGGGTAGGTATTCTGAATGTGGTGCTCTTGGGAATATTTGAAAGAGAATTCAGCGGGTTGTGAGCCTCAGACTGTGTGATATCATGCTTGGGTCTCATGTGGTGAGTCTGGGTTGAGGAATTGCAATGTTATAGCAAGAAGCAGTATCAGGTTAAAGGTAAATCAGAAGGAAGCTCGGATAGATAGGATAGTTTGGTAGTATGTCGAACCAGTATGGCAAGGATATGATTAGTTTTTGGGGTACTTATGAGGAAATGAGTTTACAGAGATGTTTCGCGATGATGCCCTTGGTTCTTAATGGCCTGCGTAGCCTAGTTGAGTTAGAAGGATTCAGTCCTGACGGTTTAGTTTGTGCAAGTGGAATAGGAGAGTTCTTGATGGTTTCTACCACGGTTAGAGGTGTATATTTTCGGCGAGCGTGAGAAGCATAGGATGTGTAGTGATTTTTCTTCTAGGTGGGGTCAATGGAAAGTTCTTGACTAGTTGAGTACGTAGATGTTTGTGGCTCGGAAGGGAGATGAACTTCTCATGTTATCCTAAGATGGTATGGTATATGCGGTATATTGTAGAGGATTGAGATTTGCGTGTGCAAGGTTTCGGGTCAGTTCTGAACGGAAGGTCATATAATTCTTGGACAGCACGGGCAATTTCAGACAATTAGAGAAATGAGCTTCAGATAATTAGGAAAAGGGTCTTCGAATGATTAAGGAAATGGTATTGCCAATTTGGGGATGATTGACGAGGGTATATGTTTCAGAAAAAGGCAATGTGATTAAGTTGATGGTACTTCGGTAAGTATTGCGGCACTTTCTTGTTAGATTGACTACTGATATTCGAGTTTGCTTGGTGGCACGGAATAATTTTTGAGTATCTTTCGTGAAATGATTGGGATCGGGTATGGTGATTCGTGTGCTATATGGAGTGGGAGACTGGGAGTCCTCGTGTCCAGGCTATGTTATGGTTGTGGGTCGCGTGTATTGACACTGTTTAGCAACTATCGGGGTTCGAAGACCCGTGTGGATCTTTTGTTGCTTGGTACGTTAGATTTTGGAGGTGATATTAGGTATGGACTGGTTGTCTCAGTGTTGTGTCATTCTGAGCTATTGCGCTGAGGCGGCGATATTGGGTATGCAGGGAATGCCACGGATCGAGTGGCGAGGTTCGACGGATTATGTTCTTAGTAGGGTGGTTTTATATTTCGAAGGCCCAGCGGATGGCTGGGAAGGATTGTTTTTCTTCTTTTGGGCTCTCGTGATGGATGTCAGTGCAGAGCCTCCTCATATTGATTCAGTTCCGGTAGTGAGGGACTTTTCGGATGTGTTTCTTGTGGCCGGGCATGTCGCCAGGCAAGGTTGTTGATTTCGGTATTGATTTGATGCCGGGCACCGTATCGTATGGCACCGGCAGAGTTAAAGGAGTTAAGGTAACAACTTCAGGATTTCCTTGATAAGGAATTCATTGGCAGGCCAATGTGGATGCGTGTTCTAACTTGGGTCGTCTTGGTTGGCTCCGGATTGTATTGTTGAGGGTGTGTTGATTCGATTGTTATTGAGCTTATTAGTAATCGGGGGAGGTCTATGAGTTACCTTTTCCGTGTTGCGAGGCGTTATGATTTGTTGGGTATAGGCACAGATGGTGCGGTTCCATTGGGGTTTCTTAGTGGAAGTCGAGCGGGAAAGAGTATTGGATATTGCTCGGCGGATGGCGTATCGGTTATATCCTTTTGGGTTGAGTACTGTTATGTATTTGCTTCACTGTGGTCATGATGATTTGCTTTGGTTCTATGCATCAAATTGTGCGTGGTTGTCGATTTCGAGCATAGTGACTTTAGGTATTTCATGTGGAGCAGTATTTGGATAGGATCGCGCATTGCAGCGAAGTTATGTGGAGGTATGACCTTGCGGGGTAGATTTGTGTGTTCTATTTCTATGATGTGAGACGGGCTCTCCGCCTTGCTTGGTGGTGGTACTAGTGAGCGTGAGATACAGCTCTTTCATTTGAGTCACTTTCAGGATTTGAGTACGTTCGGATTGTTTCTTATTGGTGCGCCGATTGCACGAGTTGCGGCTTTAGATCGTATTGATGTGTCATATCACAAGAGTAGTAGAGTTGGATTAGATGAGATCGTTGGGATCTAGAATGAATACAAACGGATTCGGTTTCAGTATGTTGGAAGGATAATATCGAGGTTCGGCTCAGAAATTTGCTATGGTTTTTACCAAAGGAGAAGTGGCTTCATGAATGGGTGATCTAAGAAATGGTTATGGCTTATTGTGTGTTTTAGTTATTATTAGCAGTATATGAACGCGTTGGGATGAGACTTTAGTTGATAAGAGGTTTACTATCGGTATTCGGTTGTTGTGTGCAGCTGCTGTGATTAGAAGTTATCGCTACAAGTGTTTGAGTTATGTGGTATATCATGTAATTGCACCTGAGGTTGCAGGTGTGGGTTATTACAGTTGGTTCGGGCTTATTCCGAGTATAGATGTGAGATTCTGATCCTGTGGATGATTTCAGGAGTGAAAATGTGGCTCTAAGGTTTATGGGCTAGGTTGGATGGTGAAATTTCAGTTGCATTGTGTTATCGGACCTATATGAGATAGGGTGACGTGGGATCACCCCCGGGTATATTTATGGTAAGGTTATTCAGCGATTGGTTGGCTTTTGGAACAACTCTGGGCACCTTCGAGGACGAACGTTTGTTTAAGTTGGGGATGATGTGACGACCCGGCCAGTCGTCTCATGAGTTACCGCTCCGTTTCCCCCATTTCTGCTTCTTTATGTTTTGTTTATCTGTGTTTTGAGGTATCGGGTTGGTTGGATTGAATCCGGGTTGGTTTGGAGAGGTTTGAGACACTTACTCTTTTAAGTAGGCTTAAGTTGGAAAAGTCAACCGGATGTTGACTTATGTGTTAGAGGGCTCGGATGTGAGTTCCGATGATTCGGTTAGCTTCGGGAGGTGATTTATGACTTAGGAGTGTGATCGAAATGGGTTTCGGAGGTCCGGAGTAGAATTAGGCTTGAATTGGCGAAGTTGATATTTTGGCGATTTCCGGTTGGTAGGTGAGATTTTCATCCGGGGGTCGGAATGGAATTCCGAGAGTTTCAGTAGCTTCGTTGTGTCATTTGGGATGTGTGTGCAAAATTTCAGGTCATTCGGACATGGTTTGGTTGGGTTTTTGATCGAAAGCGTATTTCGGAAGATTTTTAGAAACTTAGGCTTGAATTCGATGTGTTTTGGGTAATTTGATGTTGTTTGAGGTGTTTTGATGATTGGAGCGAGTTTCTATAAGGTTTTAAGATGTGTTGATGCCTTTGGTTGAGGTCCCGGGGGCCTCGGGTGAGTTTCGGATGGTCATTCGGGGCATTTTTGGAGTTTGAAAGTTGCAGAAATTTAAGGTTCAGTGTTGCAGAGATTTATCTCTTCACGTTCGCGAGAGGAGCCTCGCGTTCGCGAAGAAGGAATTGAGGAAAGCCAGGAATTAGCCTTCGCGTTCGCGAGATGGGCTTCGCGTTCGCGGAAGGCTGGGATGCGGTGCATCGCGTTCGCGAGAGGGTATCCGCGATCACGTAGAGTAATTTGGGATCGAGGTTCTTTTGTTCATCGCGTTCGCGTAAGGTATGTCGCATTCGCGTAGAGTAAAATTTGGTCAATGCGAGTTTGTGCTTCGCGAACGCGAGAGTTTGACCGCGTTCGCGAACAAGGGAAGTCAGACCTGGGCAGAATGTTTTTAAGTCGTCTTGTCCGCGATTTTGGGTCTATTTTCACCCATAGTTGATCATTTTGAGAGCTTTTTGAAGGAGATTAAAGAGGGTTTCAAGGGGAAACGACTTAAGGTAAGACTTCTGGACTTAAAACTTGATTCAATTGTGAAATCTACCTAGAAAGTTATGGAAACTGAAGCTAAAAATGGAAGAATTAGGGCTTGGAATTTTGGACCTTTGATTTGGGTGAAGGGTCATTTGTGGACGGATTTTGATGTTTTCGGTATGTATGAACTCGTGGGAAGATAAGGAACCTATTGGTGTAAAAATTTATGAGTTTCGAGAAGTGGGCCCGGGGCCGGGTTTTGCTAATTTCTGGATTTATGGTATTTTTCGATTTTTTTCGCTTGGGCTTTGTTTGCTTAGCATATTGTGACGTATTCGTTCTGATTTTGGATAGATTCGACGCACGTGGAGGCCAATTCGAAGGGCAAAGGCGTCGCGAGCTAGAGATTTAGCCGGTTCGAGGTTAGTAATTATTGTAAATGATGTTCTGAGGGTTTGAAACCCCGGATTGCACATCGTAGTGCTATATTGAGGTGAGGCACACGCTTAATGGTGAGCGTGGGGTCGTGCACTATTGGGGATTGTGACTTGGTCCGTCCCGCTTGATGATTTTACCGTGTATTTGATTGAAATCTATTTGCTATCATCATTATTTGGGCTGTATGGCATATTTGGGCTCCGTGCCAATTATTTGAACCCTTCGGGGATTGTTGTTGATGTTTCCTCACTGTTTTGACTTTATACTTGAACTCAGTCATGTTATTTCCTCTGTTTTCAAAACTCAGCCATGTTTACTCTGTTTTAATACCCAAATGATTTTTAAATGATGTTTTGGGCTGAGAAATACTGTTTTACTGTTGCCCGAGAGGTTTATGTGATTTTTGACTGAGTAAGGCCGAGGGCCTGTGTTGTGAGGATATCTTTTGGGTCGGGCTGCACGCCGCAGCGGTGATACATATCTTTTGGGTCGGGCTGCACGCCGCAGCGGTGATACACAGATTTTGATTATGAGGCCGAGGGCGTGAGATTGTACGCCACGAGGTGGCTTGATATTGATATGAGGCCGAAAGCCTGTTTATGATGCCACGAGATGGCTTGTTAATGCGCTTGGGCCGTAAGGGGCCCCTCCAGGAGTCTGCACACCCCCAGTGAGCGCGGGTACCCAGTATAATGTGAGTTATAGCCCGAGGGGCTGGTATTGTGCTCTGTGATTGCTCGAGGGGCTGGTACTGTTCTAAGATATTGCCCGAGGGGCGGATTTGTTGACATTGTGCCCGAGGGGCGAACCTTAGGTGCTTATCTTTCTTATTTGCCTGTCATTTACCTGTTTAATTGTGTATTTGTGCCCGAGGGGCGGATTTCTGGTCCTATCTGCACTAGCTGTTCTGCATTCATTTGCGTAACTGTTGAAAAAGTTATTTTCAAAGAATTTTAAACTGAGCTAAGATGTTTTTAGGGGATTTTACAGCTTCATTGCTTTCTACTGGTTTTTGAAACTGCTTATATACAGCATGTTGATGCTCTTTTCGTGATTTCTTATCACTCAGTCTTTATTTATGATTATTACTCACTGAGTTGGCAGTACTCATTTTACTCCCTGCACCTTGTGTGCAGATTCAGGTATTTCAGCACCCGGTAGCGGGTATTGGCTGAGCTGAGGCAGAGTCACCGGAGTTTAGCAAGGTAGCTGCCGGCGTTCGCAGCATTGCTTTTCTCCCTCTTTATTCTATTAGTCTGTACTTAGTACACTTCAGACTTCGTCAGTTGTATTTAGACCTTAGTAGATGCTCATGACTAGTGATACCCCGGTTTGGGCTGTGTTTGGGTTGTACTTCCGCATTGTGATGATATTATCTGCTGTGTAGTATTACTAAATCATGTTATAGCATGTTGTATTGATGTTTAGCTTTTTAAATTTGAATTGAAAATGTGTCGGCTGGCCTTGTCTTCACAAGAGCCGCCATCACGACCAGGTCTGGGTTTAGGGTCGTGACAAGTATCTACTGATAGAGTGAAGTAACAAAAAGAGAGAAGTAATTAATTGAATATAATATCTACAGGCTACATTAAATGAATATAATATCTACAGGCTACAGATAATTTCCTTTTACTTATGTGCTTACTACAAATTCAAATATTTACAATCTTTAGAACCAAATGACCAAAACAATCAACAAAATTTTAAAAGAGGAAGTTTAATGTATGAGAAAGTGAGACAGTATGTTTTTTGAAACTTTATCTTCCAATTTTGAATACAAAGGAGTCATCTTAGTGTCTAAGAAAATTGGCATATGGGTTTTACAAATACAGTAAGTTATGCTTTAGTTTTAAGTATAAATATGAGAAAATTGAATATGTTACCCTTGCATTCTGATTATATTTACCGTTTTGAGAGAGCATTATAGTTTCTGATTATTATTATACAGGCATGTTTTCTGACTTGTCCCCGATTTATAACGGTTGTGGTTAAGTAATATTACTCACTAAGCTAGCGACTCACTCCCCGCTAAATTTTTTTACAGAGATAACAGTTGACGTGAGCGAGGATATCATTAATTAGAGTACACGAGTTGATAGTTCCTGGTGAGCCCCGCACTTGTTCGCGTGGGCGAAGAGTTTATTTATTTATTATCGCCTTTCCTTATGAACTCTTAAAGTCGTTCCATAGTCATTTATTAGTGTCATGAGTATTCATTCGTTATATTAGACTAGTTACTAGTATTACACTTCTTTTCGTATTTTTTGATGGGTTTAGTGTTATTATGTTGATAAGGTTGGTAATGTTGCTGAAAACTCATTTTTGGTTAGTTGTTGAAGACTGTGGCTGTTAGGTAAATAATGGTTGGTTGTTATTTGTTTATGAGACATGAAAACTTTTGGATAGTCCTAAAACAGGGAAAACTCCGTCCGATTTTCTGTAAAATACTGATGAGGCTTACTTGGGGGCACTTGCTCCTAAGCGCCGGTCATGATCCTAAATTGGGTCATGACAAAGTTGGTATCAGAGCCCTAGGTTATTCTTATGACTACGGAGCACACGTTAGTAGTAGAATCTCAATTATGGTTATGTAGCCGGCCATTCCCATAATCGTGATTCTGCGAGGGCGTGATAGGATATTTCTTATATTCCTTTCTTATTCCTCCGTACGTGTGTGGCGATTAGGGTGAAATAACTAAATGTTACCTTTATCTTGTTCTTGTATGGTGCAGACCAGTCATTCAATAATAGAGTTTGGCTAGAGGTTCAAGAATACTAAAATGCTGCCACTGGACAACAACTGTGTCCCTGCAAAGAAAAGCCATTAAAGTAGTAAATAAAGACAATAAAAAGGTTGTTGTGCCATAATGAGGGGGCTTTCATTTCGCTAAAATATGTAATAAAGTCCACTCTTGAATTAAGTACTAGACCACCACCATAACTAGGAGATTATTATCATTAAGGTGCTTACCTCCATGTAGAGAATAATTGAGAGCTTGATAGATATTATTAGTAGACGGGACAAAAAAATGGGTAACAGATTAGGGATATAAAAGCATTAGGCATCTGGACTTACTAAGATCGTCAGAAGCAAAGATGTATTCTTAATAGAGATCCTAAAATTGAAGCACAACGTTTACTATTTCTGACAGTCTAATCATACTTAGAGGTTTTTGGCAAAATATTTAAAGCATTATGAGCTCTATAATGCTCCAGTGAGAGGCCCGTGGAGCTAGCAACTTATAAATTGGAGTACATGACGAATATATGAAATGGAACCATACTGTTAGGGACGCGGATAGGAGCAACACAACTGACTTAGAAATAAGTTAACAACATTTTGTGAATCACTGATTCCCGATAGTCGAAAGCGCAAACCAGATAGGTGCTTAAGAGATTAATTCAAATGATGGATGTATTGACATGTGAGACCATACTTTATTAGCTGGCTAGGTACGTGATGTCTTTGGTTTAGAATCTTGTTGAATGATTGACTAACAGATAGAATATAAGGGTCCACCAAACTCTATAGAGAATCAGGTTCTCTATCAGGTTCAACAGAATACACGCACACTGTAGTAAATACATGACAAGAGGAATTTTACGTGGAAAATTCCCAGCTTGACAGGATTCAAAACCACGACCTACCCTTGTAGGATTTCAACTTCACTACTGAGCAACTTTTAGATTACAACCTATGCAACCTAGGAATTCACCTCTTAATCCCTCACTAACTTGTAATACTCTATTACAAGCCACTTTGTAATAACTCTATTACAAAGACTTTACAACTTGACTAACTCTAGCCAAGACTCAAACACATAGGTTTAAGATTTAGAAAGAGTTTCCTACAGAATGCTTCTAAACAAGCTAGGTAGGATTTACACATGAAGAACTATTACAAAGTTACAACTCTACTAAGGACATACAATAACTTGATGTGGGAAATGGTCCGTAGTTGTATTGTTCATTGTTCTTGAAGCACTTGAGAATGCTTGCTGGATGATCACGTGAGAGCTTGAGTGAAATCTCCAAGTGTTCAAGTGGAGTGTTTTTGCTACCTTGATTGTATTAATACATGTATGACATCACTTGCAATGATGTAAGCAAGGTAGGTAAAAAGTCTTCAACAGAAAGTTGACTACTGCACCGTTCCTGTACTGTAGCGTGCGTATTTCCAGTTGGAGAGTTGACTTCGTACAGTCACCTCAGGAACTGGTAGGGACCTATTCCCTTAGCTGTTCCTTCTAATCTGAGGAGTTGAACCATAACCCAAGCTGGAACCTTCTGATCTTAAGGTCTTGTAAATGTGTAACAGGTTCCTTATCTGGCTCTAGATAGTAAGTTTGTTAGATAATCAAAACATAAAACAAAGTACTTATAACTAAGGTACTTGTAACCTATCAATTTCCCCCTTTTTTATGATGACAAACTCATAATTTGAAAGTCCCAGAAGGAGCCACATAGAACCAGACAACCACACAATAAACCAGGAAAACCTTAAGTTTCCCCCTGAATCTCTACATTCCCCCTTAATTATCTTCCCCCTTTTGGCACCATAAAAAGCACAGAACAAGTAAGCAGCACAAAAAAGTCTAGCGTGGTTAACTCATGCCACTTGTGTGCACACAACATGATGAAAAACAGAGATTAAAGAGCAGCAGCATAAACAGCAAAAGGAAAATACTTGCATTAACCAAATTTGGACCTTTACAAGCGGGAGCAGAATTATTGTTACCATCCACAATTCCAAAACAAACAAAAACAAGTACCAGAAAAAAACATCACCAAAACAACTAAAAAGATGAACACTGGAAACTCGACACCGAGGGGACGTTGGAGGAAGGGGGGTTGGAAGAGGAAGCAAGGGTTTGGAGGACAAGATCCATGCGAGCATTTGCGGACATTTTCTCATTGAGCAGTCTTTCTTTCAGGTCCTCCACCTGTTTCCTGAGCTTAGCATTCTCCTTTATTAGGCGGGCAACCTCTGAGCTGTGAGAACTACTAGAACCAGGTGCCTCTTGTAACTGACATAGCTGACTCTCAAGAATCGCGTTCCTAGCCTTCAACTTCCGGATCTTCTCTGTGGCACTATTCTAAGCATTTATCAGTTGAGAGATAGTGGAGGTGCTTCCAACTCTACCGACCTTTTCAATACACTCACACTCCTCAAGAGTGATCTTAGAAAAGGATTGCTTTTTAGTGCCCAATTTGGCCTTTCTCAGAGGCACTTTGAAGAACTCGAAGACCTTTGTGAGAAGAAACCCATAAGGTAGCCCAGGATTGCCATCCTTAAGGTTTTCCACCTTCTGCATATGCTCAATCATTATTCCAGGAAAATTGATGGTGGTAAAATTATCCAAGGCTTCCATGAGGACCGAGTTAGCTTTGGACGCAATAGATCTTCTCTCAGCGCGGGGAAGCAACACTTTCTTAACCATCTCAAAAAGCAATTGATATACTGGAAGGAGTGCCTTCTTATGCACCTGTTCCCCGTGCCGGATCACCTTGTCCTTGACAATGGCATTTCTGAAGTTTGACGTGCAGGCACCCTGAACAGACGACAGTCCTTCAGCAGGAACACCCAGAATTGACCCTAATAAGGCAAAGTCCATCACTATATCCACCCCATTTATCAACACACAAATTTGATCATCCTCCACTGTGAAGAGGTCGATATAAAAACTTCATACCTCCTCCTCATACACTTTGGGAACATCATTTTGTAAACAAATTAGTCCATTGTTGAAAATCACAGATTTCCACTAACTGTCTCATCCCAGCAAGTTCTAGAATGTCAGGGGCAAATGTGCGGCCCCACAATACCTTATGATTTCTCAACTTCTTTTTCTCAGAACTCAGAGACTCACCAACTTTTGCTTTCTTGATGGTACTAGGTTCCTCATCAGCATCCATTTTCTTTTTTCTGACTTGCGAATAGACTTTCCCTTCTCCACTGACTTATTATGCATATGTTCACCAGATTTTTCCACTTCTTCATCATCAAATTTGTCACGGCTCTCTTTCACTGTCTTGTCACTAGAATTTTTCACCAACTTTTCACTGGAAGCAGCATTAGCACTCTTGGAAAGGCTTTCAACACTTGTAGAAGTGTGTCTTTTGGATTGAGAGTGAGAGTGCTTCTACTTCGAGGACTTGTAGGTCAAAGAAGTAGGTTCCTCTTCTGCTTCCTCATCCACATTGACCACAGGAACGATCCTTTCATGTACATATTTTCCATCCTATACCAGCCTTTTCTTTCTCTTGCTCCTTTGACTCTTCTTGAGAGCAGACTCTAGAGCCTTTTTTGGTGCAACTGTGTAGTGGTCGCTTAGGTGTTGGCTTTGGAGCTGCAACTGGCTTACTCCTAGCCCTAATAAAACTAGCAATTGCCAAATTATCTGTGTCTTCTTCACTATCAGAATTCATCTCAGGCACCACCATATTCAGAGGCTCAGCATAGAAGTGGGGGAAAGGAGCAGGATAATAATTTAGAAAAGGCGGAATTGGATAACTTCTTTGGCTTTATTGAGGCTTTTGTAGTGTTTCCTCTCTACAATAGAGAAAGCCGATCAATAATGACTCGGGGAGGTAACCCCTGACCTGACTCCTCCGCGGAGAGATCAGGTTCATCACTTGGGACTCTAGGGGTATCATCTTGAATTGATTGTTCAAATAGTACGAGAGCTCCCCTTTCTTCTGTGAACTGATGCTCTTCCCCCTGAGACTCAACCCTCCTCCGCCTTCCTCTACAATAGCCCCTTTTGAAGCAATGGAGAGCATATTTTCTATTCTCCCCTTTTCATATGGTTCCATGGAAATTTCAATAGATGAGGGATTGATACCTGTAGAATCGCAACCTGTCATGGTTGTCTCAGCCTTTCCATGACAAGTCACTAGATTTTCACTAGAGGCCTCACCCATGCAGAGAGTTAATGTTTCCTGATTTTTCCTTTGAACCAAGTCCCCCTGTTCACCCTGTTCACTCTGTTTGACCGGTGAGACTGGAGGACAGACATTGCTCGGAGTCACCTTCTCTTGACTGTGATAAGGAACATAATCGGAGTGGGTAGGAGAGGGAATGGAATGTGGAGAAGAATTTGCTTTAGTGTTTAGACTGGTGGTTATGTTGGGGGAGGAGTCTACCGCTGGAGTTCGAACTGGTGTGGACTCACTGAGAGAATTGTCGAGTACACTGGAGGTTATTTGATTTTCAGACATGGTGAAGTTGTACTCGAAGGGTTTATGGATTGAGAAGACAAAGAGGAGATTTTGAATTTGGAAGTGAAGGGTTCTGATGTTGAATGGCTTATCTATGATGAGGGACCCGTTCTAAAATGGCGGCAAATTTTTCTTGGGGAGTTGTATCGTTCAGAAAAGGTTTGATGCTTTGGATAAAAAGTCACAACTTAAAGAGACCGACACGCTGATGATGTGGCGTTGTTTTTTGTCCATTTTGAATTTTGTATGAGAGAACAAAGAAGCTACTAACCTGTATCAAGAGAACCAGGTTCCCTGTTAGGTCTTTTACAAGTGAGTTTATCCCCTTTTACCAGTATGCAATGCAGCAGCTGCTCTGTAGTCATCGTGCGTGTCTGCCTATAACAGTATAGAAATGAGTTAGACTTGGCCAGAAAATACTTTAGCTAACTTTTACATGTATATGACTTTCATAACCAATCATGGGGAATCAGGTCCTAAGTTGGGTTTTATCAACTCCAGTGCCAGGCGATTTTTCTCAGGATGTTTTCTTCTCAGGGCTTTGGTGAAGATGTTAGCAATTTGATCTTCAGCAATCAATGTATTTGGCCCTCTTGAGTTGGACTGTTTTAGTCATGATTGTGAGCACTTGTATTGTCGCACAAGAGTGGTACACACTCAACGTATACCCCAAGGTCTTCTAATTTGCTGCTTGATCCACAGCATTTTAGCACAGCAGGAACGGCTGCTACATATTCTGCTTCAGTTGTTGAAAGTGCTATTGAACTTTGCTTCCTTGAACCCCATAAGATAAGACGGGGACAAAGAGAATGTCCCATTTCAGATGTGTTTTTCCTACCCATCTGCATAATCAGCATTAGCATACCAAATGAGATCGAAACATTACTTTAAGAATAGTAGAGAACTAGGTCATGTGTTCCTTTAAGATATCTCAAAATCCTTTCAGCAGCCTTCAGATGAGACTCCTTTGGATTTGACTGAAACCTTGCACAGAACCCCGCTCTGAACACGATGTCTGGTCTGCTTGCAGTGAGATACAGGAGTGATCCAGTGATGTCTCTATGCATGGTTTGATTTACAGGAGAACCAGGTTCATCCATGTCTAGGCGTGTAGTTGTGGCAATGGGAGTGTTGATGACTTGAGATGCTTCTATGTCAGACCTTTTCCAACAACTCATAGATGTACTTCTGCTTACTTATCAATGTTTCAGAGTACCCACTTGGTTCCTATAACGACTTGATCTGCAGGTCGAGGATTGAGCTGCATCAATAGCTTGATTTTCAGCTTCTGTTGTTGTAGTCGTGGGACCAGGTTTCTCGCTGGAATCAATAAGGGTTCTCTGTCTTGATCAGTATTTATGTTCCCTCTTGAGATGAGTAAATCAGGAGGATTCCTTCATCTCTTTTAGCATCAAATTTTAAGAGCTGATCCTTTTCATTGTTGAGAACATAACAATTGCACCTAAATATCCTCAAATGAGTCAGCAACTCTAGTGAAGATGTTTGCAATCCCTCTATCAATTAATATTGACCGCGCCAAATCTTCAAGAGTCTTGTTCTTCTTTTGCCCAACTTCATTTTGTTGTGGTATTCTTTGGAGCTGAGAAGATGAGTAATCCCACTTTCAATACTTCGAATCTGGCATTATCAACTCTGTCATATGATCTGATCTGATGCAAACCACATTTGTTTCCATCTTTACTTCGATCTTCTTGACAAAAGCCATAAATACTTAAAAGATCTCATCCTTAGTTCCGAGGAACGGAATCCAAGTGAACCTGGAGTAGTCATTCACTGTCAAAAAGATATATCTTCTTTCTTTTCTGTTTGGCTCTCTCACTGGTCCACATAGATCCATATGAAGAAGATCAAGTGGCCTTGAGGT
The DNA here is from genome assembly GCF_001879085.1 of Nicotiana attenuata. Lineage (NCBI taxonomy): Eukaryota > Viridiplantae > Streptophyta > Magnoliopsida > Solanales > Solanaceae > Nicotiana > Nicotiana attenuata. Next base: position 253,131 of record NW_017671142.1, on the reverse strand, counting down.
GCTGACTGCCTTTTTGGGCTTGAATGAAGATCTGACATGCTTTCCTTTTGCACAAGCATCGCACACTTTGTGTTCCTTGATGCTCAACTTGGGCAGATCGTGAGCCAGGTCCTTCTAGACCAGTTTATTCAGTGATAAAAAGTGTGCATGCCCTCAAGCCTTCTGCGGTATAGTTCAGCATCGATATCATCAACTCTCGAACAACTTAGATCACCACTTTGCATAGACTTACAATCAACCACTCAAAAATTCTTGTATCTTTTGGCAACAATCATCATATTACCAGTCAAAAGATTTGTGACTGTGCATATCTTGGACAAGAATTCCACTTTATTTCCCTCGTCACATATCTTCCAACTCTTAAAGTGTACCCCTTTTAGCTATTTCCAAAGGGCACACTCTCTCCTTGTAAGGCTATCAGTGAGGGAAAATCGATCGTATTTCCAATCATGTGCTTTGAGCAGCCGCTGTCCATATATCATTTTTGGCTGCTCCCCTTCACTGCTCCCTGCACAAGAAAATCAAGGGTTAGATTTAGGGACCCAAACGAGTTTGGGTCCCTTGTAATAAAAGAAGGGATGAATGAGTGTTTTTTTAGTCCAAGCAGGCAGTATGTGTTTCCTATTTGACGGACCGGGTCCTCTAACAGTCTCTCTCTCAGTAAAGACTTTATTTTTCTGATGAGACTGAACCCTGGCCATGCAGTTTTCCTTGAGGTGCCCATTATTACCATAGTGGGTACACAGCCAATTGTAGATTACAGTAACGTACTTGTTATGAGGGTTGTAGGGAATCTTTTCCCTTTGAAACCCAATCCCCTGCTTGTTTCCCCCGCTTTTGGTGTACATGGTAGTGATAGCATCAGAGGACCAGGTCCACTTAAGCGATCTTTCAAGGTCACTCTTCACTTTGCCTAGTTCTTCCTGAAGTTGTTTGTTTTTCTCAAGCTCAGCACACAGACTGGTTTTCACCAAATTTAACTCATTTTCAAGCTTAATGTGTGCCTCACTTGCAACTTCCTTTCCCTTTTCAGAGTTTCCAGGCCTACTTTCCTTTTTAAGTTCCCCAATTGTCTCTTTCACGTCTACTACCACCACTACTAAGTCATCTCTCTCTTGCTCAATGATAACAACTCTCTCTGTTAAAGTTTCTCTATCTGTACTTACACACTCAATGGTTTCTTTTAAGTCCACCACAACAACCATTAGATCATCTCTTTTATGTTCTATACTGGCAATTTTATCATCTAAGGCATCCTTTTCATTTTTCAGGTTCTCTATTATTTTTTTCAAATCAACTACAATGACTACTAGGTCATATCTAGTTTGTTCAGCTTCCCCTAATTCCATAATTAATGCATCTTTATCATTTATGAGACTATGGTACGCATCAATTTATACATTTGCTAATGACATGAGCTTTTTAGGAGAGTATGATTTCAGATTTCTCTGAATATCCAGAAAATTTACCTCATCACCGTCGTCATCTTCATCGTCATCAGATGAGCTAGTAAAGCAAAGATTGAATCATACTCAGTTGTTTCATTTTCCACTGCCATCATTGAACTACCACCATGATCGTTTTCTTCTTCAGATTCACTGGAGGAGTCTCCCCATGCAGCAAGAGCTTGCTTTACAACATTGTCAGCATCATTCTTTCTCTTGAAGCGTTTATCAAGAACCGGGTTCCTCTTGGCTGCTTTGTCAAAGTTGTTATTGTACTGATCTTGTTTTAAGAGAGAGAAATCCTTGATGAAGTGTCCTGGCTTGCCACATTTATGACAGAGGTCATAATTTATTGGTTTGCTAGAACTTCCTCTTTTTGGAATGCCTCCATTCCTGCGAACCATCTTCTGGAATCTTCTTGTCAAGTAAGTCATATCACCGTCCTCACCGCTTGAATCGGTGTTGTCCGTCTTTAGGACCAGGTACTTCTCCCTCTTGGCTCTCTGCTTTCATTGTCCTTCTTCTTCTTTATTTCATAAGTTTTCAAGTTTCCAACAAGTTCATCCATGGTCAGTGTCTGCAAGTCCTTTGCCTCTGTAATGGCGTTTACTTTACTTTCCAAAGAACTAGGCAGTACACTAACGATTTTCCTGACAAGCTTGTTTTTTAGAATAATTTCACCAAGAAAGTGAAGCTCATTGATGATGGAGGTGAATCGAGTGTGCATATCATGGATGGATTCATCATCTTTCATTCTGAAAAGCTCATATTCAGTTGTAAGCATATCAATGTTGGATTGCTTCGCCAGTGTTGTTCCCTCGTGGGCTGTCTGAAGAGCCTCTCAAATTTCTTTTGCTGATTGACATGCTGACATCCTGTTATATTCATCAGGACCAATACCACAAACAAGAATTTTCTTTGCATGAAAATTCTTTTCTATGGCCTTTCTATCAGCATCATTGAATTCCTTCCTCGTCTTGGGAATGGCTACAGCTGGGTCGCCAAGGTTCTTGGTAGGGACAAAAGGTCTGTCACATATGACATCTCAGAGCTCAGAATCTTCAGCCATGATGAAGTCATGCATCCTAGTTTTCCACCATCCATGATATTGACCGTTGAACCTTGGAGGTCTGTAAGTAGACTGGGCTTCTTCGAAATTTGGAGGAGCATCCATGAGGATCATTTCTAGGTGTTAACCTGATAGAAAGAACCCGCTCTGATACCAATTGATAGAATATAAGGGTCCACCAAACTCTATAGAGAACCAGGTTCTCTATCAGGTTCAATAGAACGCACGCACACTGCAGTAAATAAATGACAAGAGGAATTTTACATGGAAAATTCCCAGCTCAACGGGATTAAAAACCACGACCAACCCTTGTAGGATTTCAACTTTACTACTAAGCAACTTTTAGATTACAACCTATGCAACCTAGGAATTAACGTCTTAATCCCTCACTAACTTGTGATACTCTATTACAAGCCACTTTGTAATAACTCTATTACAAAGACTTTACAACTTGACTAAATCTAGCCAAGACTCAAACACAGGTTTAAGATTTACAAAGAGTTTCCTACAGAATGCTTCTAAACAAGCTAGGTAGGATTTACAAATGAAGAACTATTACAAAGTTACAACTCAACTAAGGACATACAATAACTTGATGTGGGAACTGGTTTGTAGTTATTTTGTTCTTTGTTCCTAAACGACTTGAGAGTTCCTTGATGGATGATCACATGAGAGCTCTAGTGAAATCTCCAAGTGTTCAAGTGAAGTGTTTTTCCTTCCTTTATTGTATTAATACATGTATGACATCACTTGCAATGATGTAAGCAAGGTAGGTAAAAAGTCTTCCACAGAAAGTTGACTGCTGCATTGTTCCAGTACTGTAGCGTGTGCAGGCAGCAACTTTTCTAGCTGGAGAGTTGACTTTGTACAGTCACCTCGGGAACTGGTAGGGACTTGAGGAGTTGAACCATAACCCAAGCTCGAACCTTGTGATCTTAAGGTCTTATAAATGTGTAACAGGTTCCTTATCTGGTTCTNCTTTCTCCTGAATAGGCATCAGAAATTAATGGGATGTTGACATTGTTGGCTATCATATGTGAAGAGTGTGCATTTTGGAAAGGACCTTGAGGTTTGGTTTGCGGGTGCGTGGCTGGTAGCATGGTGATTACTGGGTTTTGAGGCTTTCGAGGTTCATGTTTTGTTACGCGGCCAGAAACTCTATATGAGTGCTTCAGCAGAATGATAGGGTGTAAGTGTTATATCAGCCATTTGATTTGCGTAGTGGAGTTTGAGTATGGAAGTTTTGGTATTCCTGAGGTTTTGGGCTAGATGCCCTCATATGTGGACCATTTCCTACTGGCGAATTGTGAAGAAACGTTGAGGATGAGGTAATTAATAGCATGCATGATTGATAGGTCGCTGTGGATTTTTGGAAAGGATATTTACCTATTTGGAAATAATCAGGATTTGGGTTGGGGGCTATTTGAAAGCTCAATGAGAATATGTATCTTGTATCAGATCAAGTTTGAGTGCTCTTGTGAGATCGTCATTATGGTTATGTTATCAGGCAGAATGGATATTATTTGTGCCCCTAGTCTATGTTATGTGCTACTCTTTTATGTTGGGTTAGGCGGTGAGGCTGTATGATTATTCCCCACGCATGTTGTAATTCTGTTCAGGACTTATAGCGATGCGGGCGAGATAGCCCTCGTGATGTTGATTTGCTCATTGCACCTTAGTTGTGCTTGCTTCTGTCATGCTTTAGCACTTTCATTTATTTTCCCACAGTTTTATTTGTGCACTCTGTTGTACATAATATCAGTATTCATATGTTCAGTGAGCCTGAGCATTTTCGCTTGATGAGTATTTGGGAGCAGGCTGCACGCCGCAGCGGATGTTATGTGGGATACTGGCTTGATGAGTACTTGGGAGCGGGCTACACGCTGCATCGGATGTTATGAGGGATACCCTTTCCTTGTGTTTATTTGGTGTTGTGTTTTCCCTCTGTGGGACGATTTGATGGAAAAATAATTTATACTTTGTTGTTACACATGTTGTACTTGTTAGATAATTCTTATACTCTGCTTTCCTTTATTTGTGCTGCATAATTGAGTTATTGTTGATTTGGTGTACGAATTGTGTAGTGTAAGAATCTGTGTGGTTCCGTGATGAGTTGTTAGTTGGGCTGCTTGTATTGGCTGAGATGAGGTTCTTAGACCTGAGATTGGTGCTAGGGTAATGGGGGTGAGGAGTGTTTGGAAGTATGAGGGTGTTTCTACTAAGATTTGGGTAATGGCCCTTGGCGGGCGGGAGAGCTTCGTGACTTGTTGAATTCATGGGCGGCTATGAGTTTTCGCATGTCTCTTTATCACGGGTAGTGTTGTGGAAGTCCGGAACAAGGTTGCATTCAATGTGAAGTATATTGCCGGCATCCAAGATGTTATTTGAGCAGCTATGGTGGTAAGAGGTTATTGCTTCGAGTATGTGAGTTGTGTGGAACAGCATGTGATTGTATTCTGGATTGGAATTTTTGGCTTGATTCAGCTTGTTTGGGTGTGTTCAGTGTGATGATGTGGAATTCGGATCCTATGATGAATTTCGGATGTTGAGGTTTGGGTCCTATTCTAAGGTTATGGACTAAGGAGGACATGAGACCTTTAGTTAAGTTGCATTGTCAGTTCTACATAGGTTGGATGATGGGGAATCACCCCCGGGTGTATGTATGAGGAGCTCATGCAGTGGTTCGATGGCTTTGGAACGAATCTGGGCACGTTCGAGGACGAACGTATGTTTAAGTGGAGGAGGATGTAACCACCCAACTGGTCGTTTTGAGCAATTACGCCCGGTTCGGCAGTTTGAGGTCACGATCAGCTTCATATTATATGTATCGACTTGCATGCGTAGTCCGAGCGTGAAAACGGAAAGCTTTTATGTGAAAATATGAAGAAAAAAATATAGTAATTTCTAGAGTTAAAATTTAGTTTTTAGTTGACTTTGGTCAACATTTTTGGTAAACGGACTCGGATCTGTGTCCCGATGATCCCGGGAGGTCCGCGGTAAAATATGGGACTTGGGCGTATGCCCAGAATTGAATTCCGAGGTCCCTAGCCTTAGAAAATAATTTTTGAAGAAAATTGTTGTGCTGGTTTTTTAAGGAAATAAAGAAATGAATTAATGTTTGAACTTGTTGGTATCGGGCCCGTATTTTGGTTCTGGAGCCCGGTACAAGTTTGTTATGATATTTAAGTCCTATCTGTAAAATTTGGTGAGAACCGGAATTGAATTGACGTGATTTGGACGTCCGGTTGAAGAATTAGAAAATTTGAGTGTCCTTGAGAAAATCATGAGTTTTGAGGTTAAATTCGTAATTTTTGATGTTATTTTGATGATTTTATCATGCGAGCAAGTCCGTATGATATTTTTAGACTTGCGTGCATGTTTGGTTTAGAGCCCCGAGGGCTTGGGTGAGTTTCGGATAGGTTTAGTCTATGTTGCACTTGTTTTTGGATGGTTCATCGTCGTCTCTTCAAGCAAAAATAATACCACATTAAGCAAATGAGACCCAAATTCAGTTTTGTTTGAACCATTAGATCCTTATCGAAATTACGAAGCCATAGGAAAAAGAATCATCAAATTTGGACATCGTATGAGGAAGTTATGCTCATTTTCGTGTCGGGAAAAATTGCAGGTTTCTGGTGTGTTCGAAAATGCGAACTTTTTCACCGCATTTGCGATGCCCAGTTCGCAAATGCGACTTCTGCCAGCCCTGCTTTTTTCGCAATTTGTGAGGGTTCGATTGCGAACCCTGGGTCGCAAATGCGACATCTGAGGCCTGTTAAGTGAGGGTTTTGACGAGATTTTCACCCATTTTTCAATTTTCTCAAACCCTAAACCTCAATGGGCGATTTTCCAAAGACCCAAACTTCTCCAAATCATTGGGTAAGTACCTCTAATCAATTTCCAACTATATTTTGTGATTATATCTTAGATTTAACATCAAATTCATGAGAATCTAAAGGAAAATTTGGGGAAAATTGTGAAATCTTTCAAAAATGTAAAATGATGATTTGAATGACCAAATTGTATCGGAATTAGATAATTTTTGTATGGGTCAACTCGTAGCGGAATGAGTGTTCGATTTTTATAAATTTTGTCGGGTTCCGAGGTGCGGGCCCGGGGAGTTGACTTTTGTTGACTTTTTGCAAATTGTATAAGAATCGTAGTTTTGTTAATTGAAATTTTTTCTCTTGCATTGTTTGATGTATTCAAGTCGTTTTTTGCTAGATTGAGCCGAGAGTTGATGAATTGGTAAAGGAAAAGCTAAATTGAGTATTGAATTGGCCGGATTGAGGTAAGTATCTTGCCTAATCTTGTGTGGGGGACTTCCCCTTAGGATTTGAGTCTTCTATGCTAATTGTAGTCCGTGCACGCGAGGTGACGAGTGTGTGCTCGGACTTATTTTGTGGGAAATTTGCCTTAGGATTCTAGGTCCTTATGTTCATTATGTGGGAAGTATTCCGTTATGATTGAGTTTCCTAANTGTAGTTATTTTGTTCTTGTTCCTAAACGACTTGAGAGTTCCTTGATGGATGATCACATGAGAGCTCTAGTGAAATCTCCAAGTGTTCAAGTGAAGTGTTTTTCCTTCCTTTATTGTATTAATACATGTATGACATCACTTGCAATGATGTAAGCAAGGTAGGTAAAAAGTCTTCCACAGAAAGTTGACTGCTGCATTGTTCCAGTACTGTAGCGTGTGCAGGCAGCAACTTTTCTAGCTGGAGAGTTGACTTTGTACAGTCACCTCGGGAACTGGTAGGGACTTGAGGAGTTGAACCATAACCCAAGCTCGAACCTTGTGATCTTAAGGTCTTATAAATGTGTAACAGGTTCCTTATCTGGTTCTGGATAGTAAGTTTGTTAGATCATCAAAATATAAAACAAAGTACTTATGACCAAGGTACTTGTAACCTATCACTAACCGTTTAAACAAGGCAATAATCCCATAAACGAAGACTCTGACCTTGAACTTGCAAAAAAAATTAATTATTAAGAACGGGATGTAATTGGCATGCAATTAAGAATTCATTTGAGAAGGTAGAGACTAGAAAATCTCGGAGTATGAATTTTTTTTATATTGGACGAAGAGTTAGATAAATGACATCTTGAGATATTATAAGATCCTTTAATAGTTGCTACTTTTATGGAAGAATCTCATATAGTTGAAACTTTGTATTAATCTTATCTGATTCAAGTTGAAAGAGAAGATGTCCTCTAGCCAAATTGTACTTGACCTTGTTGATTTTGACGTGCTTATAGGTATGATTGGTTATCATTTTACCATATGAACTTTTATTAGCATGCGAAGTTAGTTACATTGACATATCTAGTAAACCTAATTGTAAAAATTAAAAATAAACAAAAGAAATTATATTATAGTGATAGTCGAGGTTATATCATTTAAGAAGGCTCTACAATAATTGAATAAGAGTGGTTACGGTCTCGTAATTTTCGTAAAAGTACCCAAGAGATATGAAACTTAGTTTGAAAAAATAAAAGTACTAATAGTGAGAGAATTCTTTGATGTATTTCTAAGGTTTCCTAGTACTAACCTGAGTACGAGAAATAATTTGTTTATTGACTTGGCCCTAGACACAACTTATATCAATACCCCCATATTGTATCGAACTAGTGAAGCAAAAAGAACTGAATAAAACGTTACATGACCTGCTGACAAGGATTTTATCAGACCAAGCATATCACCTTGAGGTGCACTGATATCTTTGTGAAAGAGAAAGGCAGATCTCTAAGAATGTGCATCGACTACATGCAATTGAATAAGGTGGCAATCCGGAAAAAAAATTCTCATATAAATGGCCTATTTCATCAGTTACAAGAAGTTGCCACTTCCTAAAAGATTGATCATCGGTCTTGTTATCACCTGTTAGAATTAGAGACGAAGATATTCCTTAGACGACTTCCAAAATTTAGTACGAGCACTATGAGTTTCTTGTGATACCTCTTTGGACTAACCAATGATTCAACTGCATTCATGGATTTAATAAATATGTTGTTAAAGTCGTTTCCCGCTGTATTTGTTGTTGTGTTTATTGATGATGTTCTGGTATATTCTTATAGCCAGGAAGTGCATGAGGTTCACCTACGGAATATACTGCAAACACTTTATGAACATCGACTTAATGACAAGTTCCTCAATTGTGAATTTTGGCTAGACTCGGTGGTATTCTTAAGGCACATTGTATCTAAGAATGAAAATATGGTAGATTCTGAAGAGATAGAAGCATTTTATAAATGGGCGAGACCCATTTATCTAATAGAGACTGAGTTTTTTGGCTTGGCAGGTTACTACAGGCATTTGTGTAGGATTCCTCTATAATATCACCACCACTCACCAAGTTAACGTAGAAAATTGCTAAATTTTAGTGGATGGAAGAGTATAAGACGAATTCTAGAAGCCCAAGGCATGTTTGACAACCACACCAATGTTAGACTTATTCCAATAGCCTTTAGAGGATTCACGATGTTCTATGATGCTACGAGGATAGGATTGATATTTTCTCATGCAGAATGGCCGTGGCTTATGCTTTAAGAAAATTGAAGAGGCTCAAATCGAATTATGCCACTCATGATGCAGAGATGGTCACACTAGTATTTTCTTTTAGGATTTAGAGACATTACTTATATGAAGAACCTATAAGATTTATACAGAGCACCACAAGAGCCTGAAGTATATTTAAAACCAACAGAGATATAAATATTTAGCAATGCCGATGAAGGGAACTATTGAAGATATAACTATACTATTTTGTATTGTTAGGAAAGATAAATATTATGGCTTATGCAAAAAAAAATATGGGTAATTTGGCGCATATAGCTTTTGTAATGATACTTCTGCATAAAGATATGCATAGACTACAGGGTACACGTATTAGATTCAATGTGAAAAATTCAAAAATATTATTGGCTACTGGTCAAGCCTGATGTAGAGTGCATAAAGGCTAGTGAATACGAGGATGAGCGATTGTGCAAATACTAAGATGACGTCCTAGCTGATAGACTCAAGGATATGACTCCTATTAGTGAGTGTGTTTTTTTCTCCTTCTTTTCAACTAGGTAATGGATTATGTGTAGCAAGTGTAAATGGGTTGAGACGTGTTATAGACTCTTGATGAAGCCCAAGACTTTAGATACACGAATATGCACCATGACCTGAAGCAATTGTATTGATGGGAAGAGAAAAAAATTACTATCCTTATTTCTAGTTATTCAACTTGTCAGCAGGAGAAGGTTGAGCGTCAATGACCCTCGGCCCTACTACAATAACTAGAGATTCTAGAGTGAACCAAGAAAGAGTTACCCCGTATTTTGTGACTGGGATACCTTGAATGCTTATAGGTTACGACACTATGTGGGTAATTGTAGACCGGCTTACAAAATTGGCACACTTCTTGTTGATCAAAACTACATAAAGTGGGGCGAGATATCCGTGAATATACATGAAAGAAATATTCTATTAACTTTGTTTCTAGCTGTTTGACTTGTTAGCATGTCAGGTATACATTTGCGACTCGCACGACCAATATAACAACTCGAGATTCCAAAGTGGAAGTAGAATAAAATTATAGTTAATTTTATGATAGAACTGACTTAAAATAATTAGAGGTTATAATTATATGTAAAAAATATAAATTGGCTTACATAGTAGGCATACTTCGTTCTAGTCATTATTTCTTACAACAAGATGAAATATGCACAAATATACATGTATGGGTAGTTGTTTGAGATTCTATTGTCAATTATTTTTCATAAAGGATAGCAATTTACTGCACATTTTTGAAAATCTTTACAAGAAGTATTGGGTACACAACTAGATATTTTTAATGCCTTTTATCCGCTAGCAGGTGGGTAATTCAAGCGTATTGCATAAATTGCGGAGGATACTTTGAGAGCTTGCATTCTTCATTTATGAGATAATTGAGATGCTTATCGATATGTTAGCTAAATTCTGTCAAACATTCAGATGGCTCCATATGAAGCCTTGTATGATAGGCGGTGTCGTTCTCCTATTGGATGATTTAAAATTAGTGAGGCTACGATTTTGGTACTAGGCTGGAGTAGGAAGCTATTGACAAGATCCAATTAATCAGGCAGAGATTGCTCACGGCTCAAAGACAAAATCGTATGCGCATAGTAGGATAAGAGATTTAGTATTCATAATTGGAGACAGAGTGTTCCTACGATTCTCTCCTATAAAAGGCGTGATGCGATTCGGAAAATGAGGTAAGTTGAGCCCGAGGTTCATAGGACCAGACGAGATACATGACTGAGTGGGAACTGTGATATATCGTCTAGCACTTCCTCCTGAGTTATCTTTTATTCATCCAGTGTATCATGTCTCCATGCTAAGAAAATATATATCCGACTCATCTCAAGTGCTTGAAGCACCAACTGTACAGCTTGATGAGAAGTTGTCTTACGAGGAAGAGCCGATGGCTATTATTGTTAGACAAGTAAGAAAGCTACGGTCAAAAGAAATTATATTCGTGAAAGTCTTATGGAAAAATCATACAGTTGAAGAAACTAGATGGGAAGTGGAAGATGCTATGTGAGTCAAGTATCCTCATTTATTCAGTCTACAAGTACAAAGTTGAGTTAAATTCGGGGACCAAATTTCATAAGATGGGGAGAACGTAATACCTCTCATTAAATATAAGGGTAGTTAAGTAAATTGAAAAAAAACAACAACTAATAAAACAAAAACAAAGAGTATGTAATTGGGCTTTAACCCATCAACAATGTGTTAGGTCATTAGGAGGAAACAAAAAAAAAGTTAAAGGGATTTTGTAGGAAGGGAGTACAGTACTTATGCTGCGGCTAAACAGAAGCTATAGAGCGGGAAAAAATATAGACGCAGAGAAAGAAAAAGGGAGGAGAAGAAGAAAGAGATTGGAACCAAGCTTTGGAAAATAGGTAACAAAGTATTCTTATCAATTTTATTCTACTGACATGATTTTATACATATTGTCATGGGTTGAGTTAAAAGGTAATAACATTGATTTGGATATGGAAGTATCAATTTACTTGAATATGAGAATATCCATGAACTAGAATCAGATTTCATTCGAGATAGGCTAAGTAAAGAATTAGTCAAATTGGATCGGCTATATATTTCAAAGTTTGTATGACCAGACAAGATGCTAAGTTAATTTTTCTGTTTGTACTCCTTAATTCTGTTAAGAAGATATGGGGATGTAAACTCAATACTACAATTTCCTCCATGTTTCTAATATACTTAGAAAAGAAGTTTGAAGTAAGGTTTGAGAATAGAAAAACGCATTCGCAAATAGATGTTTATTTAGATGAATGGATTGTGGAATTGACGGGTGGTAACACCAGACTTATACCGATTTATAGATTTACACACAAGTTGAGCATTTGGATCAATAAGAAGTCTAGCTTTGGCTAGCTGGCTTCTAGAGGTGAGTAGTAATCTTACCGCAATTTGTGATTTCATAACTGCATGGTTTATACATTATTTTGAAAATAAAATGTGTTACCGAATATTTGAAATTGCATGTGGGACAAGTCCTTTACTTGATATGATATTGAACAGTTTACTTGAGATATTTACAGTTATTTAAAATGTTCTCCCTGTTACTAAACATGTTTTATTACTACTTGAGATATGATTACTGTTACCGAAATAGAATTACATGATTTGATAAGAATGAAATGCCATGTACTATTTTGAAATACTTTCATATGAATATTTACTATTTACAAAGAAAAGTATAAATGGGAGGAGACTTTGAAGGATCCCGTAGCTAATGGCGGGTTCGTTAGACCAGATGCACCTTGTATTTACCGATTACCGAGTACAGTTAGAGCCCTCGCTTGTGGGAAGTTAGAACTAGCATACAGTTACAATTTTCCCTCGAATAGGGACCTACAGTTATATTTGACTCATTTTACGAAGAGGTCCACAGAGTGACATAGATTACATGATCCTTTCTTGGAAACTTCCCAAACATAAAGATATGACATAGTGTTTACCGAGTTTATTTTGTTAAATTAATTTCTGTTACAGGAAACACATGAATAGACTGATTATATTTACCATTTTGAGAGAGCATTTTATTTTTATGATAGTTTCTGATTATTATTATACAGGCATATTTTCTGACTTGTTCCCCATTTAAAACGGTTGTGGTTAAGTATTATTACTCACTGAGCTAGCGACTCAGTCCCCGCTAATTTTTTTTACAGAGACAACGGTTAGCGTGAGCGAGGATATCATTAACTAGAGTACACGAGTTGATAGTTCCTGGTGAACCCTGCACTTGTTCGCGTGGGCGAAGAGTTTATTTATTTGTTACCGTCTTTCCTTATGAACTCTAGAGTCGCTCTATAGCCATTTTATTAGTGTCATGAGTATTTATTCGTTATATTAGACTAGTTACTAGTATTACACTTCTTTTCGAACTTTTTGATGGGTTTAGTGTTATTATGTTGATAAGGTTGGTAATGTTGCTGAAAACTCGTTTCTGGTTAGTTGATAAAGACTGTGACTCATTTAGGTGAATAATGGTTGGTTGTTAGAGCCCCGAGGGCAAGTCTAAAAATATTGCACGAGCAAGTCCGTATGATATTTTTAGACTTGCGTCCATGTTTGGTTTAGAGCCCCGAGGGCTTGGGTGAGTTTCGGATAGGTTTAGGCTATGTTGCACTTGTTTTTGGATGCTTCATCGTCGTTTCTTCAAGCAAGAATAATACCACTTTGAGCAAATGAGACCCAAATTCAGTTTTGTTTGAACCATTAGATCTATATCAAAATTACGGAGCCATAGGAAAAAGAATCATAAAATTTGGACATCGTATGAGGAAGTTATGCTCATTTTCGTGTCGAGAAAAATTGGTGGCTTCTGGTGTGTTCGCAAATGCGAACTTTTTCATCGTTGCGATGCCCAGTTCGCAAATGCGAACTTTTTGTCGCAAATGCGACTTCTGCCAGCCCTGCTTTGTTCGCAATTTGCGAGGGTTCGCAATTGCGAACCCTGGGACGCAAATGCGATATCTGAGGCCTGTTAAGTGAGGGTTTTGACGAGATTTTCACCCATTTTTCAATTTTCTCAAACCCTAAACCTCAATGGGCGATTTTCCAAAGACCCAAACTTCTCCAAATCATTGGGTAAGTACCTCTAATCAATTTTCAACTATATTTTGTGATTATATCTTAGATTTAACATCAAATTCATGAGAATCTAAAGAAAAATTTGGAGAAAATTGTAAAATCTTTCAAAAATGTAAAATGATGATTTGAATGACCAAATGGTATCGGAATTAGATAATTCTTTTATGGGTGTTCGATTTTTTCGATTTTCGAGGTGCGGGCCCAGGGAGTTGACTTTTGTTGACTTTTTGCAAATTGTATAAGAATCATAGTTTTGTTAATTGAAATTGTTTTCTCTTGCATTGTTTGATGTATTCAAGTCGTTTTTGGCTAGATTGAGTCGAGAGTTGATGAATTGGTAAAGGAAAAGCTAAATTGAGTATTGAATTGGCCGGATTGAGGTAAGTATCTTGCCTAATCTTGTGTGGGGGACTTCCCCTTAGGATTTGAGTCTTCTATGCTAATTGTAGTCCGTGCACGCGAGGTGACGAGTGTGTGCTCGGACTTATTTTGTGGGAAATTTGCCTTAGGATTCTAGGTCCTTATGTTCATTATGTGGGAAGTATTCTGTTATGATTGAGTTTCCTAATTGCTTAATTTACCTTTATATGCTCCATACGATGTTGTTAGCTTTCCTCTAATTTCTACTTGTTACTTGACCCTTAATTGCCTTAATTGAAGTGATTGCCTTCCTTATTGTTCTGATACTTCTTGATTGTGAGTTTCTCTATGATTAATATCTTCTTTATCTTCTTTCGAAGGCAAAAAGATTTTTAAATCTCATAATTTACGATCAATTCATTCAACATTTCCTTTTTTAGAGGACANATGCCGTGCACATTTCTATTTATGCATATTGTGAGGAAGAGTGTAAAAGCACGAAGGGTGATGTCGTGCCACATTATTGAGAGTAAAAGCACAAAGGGTGATGCCGTGCCACATTATTGAGAGTAAAAGCACGAAGGGTGATGCCGTGCATGATATTATGAGGAAGAGTGTAAAGCACGAAGGGTGATGCCGTGCACATTTCTATTTATGCATATTGTGAGGAAGAGTGATAAAGCACGAAGGGTGGTGCCGTACACTTCCTGTTTGTTGTGTTTCTTTGTAGCTATCAATTCAAGTGTGTTAATTGTTCAGATTTCTTTACTGCTGTGACTCTTGTGATGGAACTCCATAGAGTTTTTAATACTTCGCCGTATTTATATATATATATATTTCAATACTTCGAATTTCAACAATTGTTTCATTTTTAATTCAATTAGTTACTCAAATAAATTTCCTTAATCCGTTTGAGGTTGTATTTTACTTAAAAAGGGATTTCTACTAAGTTAATTTCTTAAATCCTATGATAGAGGTAATAATTCTTTCAATGTCGTATTTTAATTGAAAATGGTACTTTCTTTATTCAAATAATTTCTAAAAATAATTTCATCTTTTCTTACTGGGTTCCTAATTAGCTTAGAAGTTGTACTCTACTTTATGTTATGTAAATGAGATTCCTTGGACATCTTAATTGCGTTGATTATGGACCATATATACTGAGCAATATGAGAACGTTGTTGTGTAAAGAGAGATAGAAATATGTGGGCACAAGGTGTCGGGTGTGCTAAAAGTTTGGTAATTTAGGTTATGATATGAGACTTCGAGTTTGAGATGGCTGGAATTGTGCATCAGAAATGATATGATTTATTGAGCTGACATCGCCTTCCTTATTTGAGTACATTTTTACTTGTCTGTGTTCTTGCTATGTTGGTGTTAATTTATTTGGTTATCTTTCGTTCAATCCGTATTTCTCTTTATTGTTTCTACTGATTGTAGTTTGTCCTTTACCTGCTGTTGATATTACTTTGTCATCTTTAGGTTGATAGTTATTATCATATCCTGTTCAATTTATTTGACCAGTAGGTGTCTGAACTGTTCCTCGTCACTACTCCACCGAGGTTAGTCTTGATACTTACTGGGCACTGTCGTGGTGTGCTCATACTACACTTCTGTACTTTTTTTGTACAAATCCAAGTATTTGATCGATAGTAGCTGTGCGGATCGTTGCAGTGGAGACTCAAGGTAAACCTGCTGCAGCGTTCGGAGGCCTCGGAGTCACCTTCATTTGTACTTATTTCCATTTGTTCCTCTTGTTTCGGAAGAGTGATGTATGTATTGTGTAACTACTCTTAGAAAGGCTTATGACTTGTACCACCGGTTTTGGGAATTATAATTTTTTTAGGGTCATTTAATTTAAATTTAGCAAATATAAGTGTTGTCTTCGTAAATGTTAGGCTTACCTAGTTTAGAGACTAGGTGCCATCACGACTCCTTCGGAGGGATTTTTGGGTCGTGACATATATTCATCCTTCTTTAGGGGTTTTCCCTCTGCCTATGCTTTGCACACATCTATATTCATCTGGTTTTTGATTTCAGCAATCCAAGATGCAATAATCGGGGACAACTTCAGCACTGAAGATCTCAGCTAAGGTAAAATACTATTCTTAAGCCCTTGTACTTAAATGTCATAAGCCCTATCCAATAACCACTTCATCTGCTCACCTCTACATTTTGTGGCAAAAAAGTTTTGATTGGGGTGTTTTTGTTTCTTCTGTGTTTAGTAAAATTGGTTTGAATTCCTCATACTAATTATGAATAACTTTTTAATGTGAAGAAAGACCAGATATTATATAACGCTCTCAAAGTGAGCTTTCCTATCCGACTATCCGAATCTTGTGCTCACTCCTATTTGGAAATTCTCGATACACTACTAGAACTGGAGATGGATTTGTAGTTTGTTTTCGTTGAATAGACTTCGGGACTTCACTGAGAAGACTCAAACATGACAAAAATGAAAAATGTTTATCTGACATTTTGAGGAGATTTTAGGTAAGGCTCATCTCATATCTTAAAAGACCCAATGCAGTTTTGTTGCTTTGATGTACATAGAGACTTGGGTCGTTATATCTCATTCGTCTTGCCTGTTATGATTTAAAATACATGAATGCTGCTCTACTTTCAGAAGTTCAAAATAGATCACACATCGTGTGAACTGCATAAATATCTGGTATGAAACTCAGTCTCTTATGTTAGATTCATAATCAATACGCTTGTTAGTTCTCACTGATTTGTGTATCGGTCTCTATTATTTAAACTATGATAAACAATTATTTCAAGTAAAAGTGCATTATATTAGAAATGAAGGTAATAAAAAAAGGAGGACGACAAAATTTATACTTCAGTCGGCCTGGTTAATCTTCTTAAGGGAGATCTATAATTTCAGATTAGAGTATTGAATGTTGGATTAGATAGAGTAGCATATTTTTAGCAACCATTGAATAGAATTAGATAAAAAAGAAAGAAAGAATAGAATTAGGTAAATATTCTACTTTAGTATAGACCCTTATATGAGCATGTGATGCATACCGACCTATCTTTCAAAGATATTCTTTATTCAAGTACAACAACTAGGTGAATAGGCAATGCCTCTACATAGCCAGATAAACATCAGTTTAAGTAGAACATTAGGTGCTTAAATCATAAACAAGAATTTTTTTTTTGTTTTACTGATTATACATGTTTATCTTTTTCCTACTATTTTGTTTAGCTATCTTTTATGGCTACTTCTTGCAATACAACAAAGCTGTAAAGCTTATCCTTTTTTAAACCCTTTCTTTTGCGTTATGGGTGGTTGAAGTAATTATTTATTTGGAATTGTTGTTTCTAGCCTTTGATCTTGTACTAATCATTCCTAATTGTCTATTTGATGACCTATTGAACAAGAATTAGGCCTGGAATGGTATGTGAGCTACCTTTCCATGAACTTCCTTCTCGCCCTTGATTACAAAGCACCCTGGGTAGGTCATCACTTGTAGGAATGACATAATGCTAATCCAGGTTCCACACGGCCAAGAAAGCATCTGTTTTTAATCTCATTATGACTTGATCGTTCGGAAGAGCAATTAATTCGATAAGAATAGTGGAATGGAAGGCAGTAAAAGAATTTAATACTCCTTTCTTTTCCAATCGCCCCACGAAGACAGACGTTCGGAAAGGTTCTCGAGATTCTCAATCACTCTTTTTAATGGGGAAGAATAGTGCGGGAAGGGAGCGAGACCAAGCCGAGCCTCTAGTTTCGTGGAGGATTAGATCCAGTAACTGGGGGTCTATGGCTGACTGATATTGCCCTTATTCCCATCCAATCAAAAAAGTCTTTTTTCGAATTTTTTGATTGTTTTATGGACGTCGGCATAAGAACCGGTCCGAACAATCCCAGCAATTGCCATACGGTAAGCCCACCTTTTCTTGCCCCAAAAAACCAATAGTCAAGCCGCTACGCCCCAATGTTGTCAACGAACAATCACCTTGCCTTACTAATATATGAATTTTTTCGCATTGTCTTCCTCCAACAGGAAGGAGAGCAGCTGATTCTAGGGATGCCCATTCAGAAAACCTTATCCGCCGGACAACTCGTAGGAGGTGAGAAGGGCCCTACTCCATCCCACACAGTGTATTACTATCGGCCCCGCCCCCAGCTTCTTAAGTTTGGGAATTGTGTCGGACCAATGCTACGAGCTTCCGGAATCCAATGGAATCTTCGTAAGGTCGATCATTACGAGTGGAAGTGTATATGAGTAATATCATTGAACTCAACCGGTGATCTTTGCTCTATATTACTAAATTTATACCATAAATTTATGGTTAAATATGCTATTATAAGTTAAAACACACGCTAGCCATTGTTCTTGTCCACTTAAGGCTGGAAATATCAGTTATTTTTTGACAAGGACATGCTACTTTGTTCAGTGATGTGGATTCAGCCTATTTTGATTCTAATATTTTCTGTTTCTTCAAGTTGATCTTGGTTCTACAATTAAGGTATTGTGTGTAGGTTCCTCTAGTTCTTTAATGTCCTTCACGTGTCCTCTACTTCATATTTTATGTTCATGTTAGGAAGTGCATAGATGTACAAGACGAATACAAAAAGGAGAGATCATGGCTAAAACAACATACATCTCAAAATGAAGTTGTATTCTTTAATTTATCCATAAAAAGCTTTCAGAAAGTGGAATAAGGAGTATGCTTTTTCTAATTTTTTTTAGCCAAGTAGTTGGCTTTTAAACCCTTCATATTCTAAGTTGCGATGCTATTTTTTCCTTAAGTGCAACTGTAACTATTGGTTGTTACTTCACTTACATAAGCAACAACATTAAGATTTAAGAAAAAAAAACAAAGTAACTCCACGAGCTAAACATATCTCAAATGTGTGCATTTAAGTTAACTTTGAACATGAGATGTCAATATTCATCTTTGCTTCTTATGATATGATTTGAGCAGTCAATATAGCTGAAATGAAGAGAATTGATTTGCTTAGCTGATGCAATAAGTATTTTTGCAAATGCAAATGCAATATTGACAAAGGCAATCAAAAATAGTAATTCCAACCTTCACAATTGGGCCCGTGCTCTTCCATCACCACCTAGTATAACTTTGAAAACATAATTATTAGCCTCGTAGGGTTAAAAATAGAGAATAAATATATGAAGTCAGGACTCATTGGCGGAGTTACATGGTTACTAGGGGATTAATTAATTCTCCTCGTTAAAAAATAATACCATGCGAATATAGTGAAAACATTTTTCTTATATATATATATATATGAAAATTATTGAATGTCTTTTAACACAAGGGAAGCTTCTAATGCAACGACTAAGATGGCTCAAAAATTACTTTAGGTTGCTTTTCTAAATCTCAGATGTGCCATTCTTGCATTTTTTTTTTAATTCCCTTCCTAGAATTTCTTACTGTTTGAACTGCTAATTACCTCAGCCAAATTTATAAGAAGCTAATAACAAAGAGATAAATATAACTATTGAAAAGGGTAAACCAAAAACTAAGAATGTTCTTTTTGTAAATCGTTCAGATTTTACTGAATTTATTCTATATAAATATAAAAACTCTTTTGCCAAGTTGACAAACGTCCAAAAAGAATTACTAATATATACTTTAACAACTACCAGTCATGAAATAAGTTGCATATAAACTATGAGTGTTGACGAGCTATGCTCTTTCTGTTGTTTTAAGGACGAGCCAACTGCCCTTTGCAATCGTAATAATAGCTAAGTACTAGTATAATATTGGGGAGGTTGAGGTTCATCTTATAGTCGCGGCTCTGATTTTTGAATTCTTAGCTTCAACGCCCTGGAGAATAAATAAAGAATAAGTGAAAAACAAAATATTGATTTATTTAGAATTTATTTAATCCATAATGGATTCAATCAAGTTAAAGTGAGACAAGAAAACTTGATTTCTTTTTATAGTTTTAGTGGAGTACTAAGAATGCATCTGTAGGCTAGACGTCAATCACAACTAAATTGTCTATACAATAGGACATTATTGGTACGGAAAAATATATCTTTTTGTTTTGTTTTAAATTCCTCATAAAAGAATCCCTTACATTCATTAGTGTTTAAGTCAATGACAACATAAAAATGGGATTAATTTGCAATGTTTCAGTTCGGATGGCCAACTACTTTCACTCCATCATTATTCCTAACTGGTAGTTAAGTTTATTCAACTTCGTGAACTTAATATTAGACGGTGGCAACTAGCAATTTAGGAATATGGGTTTGGTATAGAAAATACGTTAGGATATGCCATTATATGAAATGAGTCTAACCTTAAAAGCATTGAGAAATTGTTTTAAGAATTTGTTGTGACGGTGTAAAAAGAATTTGAACATTCAGTTCAGACTTTATAGCAATGGTGGAACTCCAAAATCTTTACAAATAATTTTGATTGCCCTCATGTACTTTAGGAGGTCCATTATATACCTTTATTACTTTGATTATTTGGACGGGTTTAAATTATGGTACTGTGGTCGCGCAGGGGGCAAGAACGGAGTAGGCATTTTGATTGATAGTGATCTCCAGGAGCTAGTGGTGGAGGTTAAGAAGTGAACGACAGGCTGATGGGTATTAAACTAGTCATTGGGGGTACACGCCCCATGTGGGCTTGGACGAGGAGGTTAAGAGGCGTTTCTGGGAGGACTTGGATGAGGTTGTGCGTGGTATACTATACAGCGAGAAGCTTTTTATAGGAGGAGATTTCAATTGCCACATTGAGGCAGCATCTGGGGGTTACGATGATGTGCATGGATGCTTCGTTTTGGAATCAGGAACGGAGGAGGAACTTCGCTGCTGGATTTTGCAAAGGCGTTTGATATGGTGATTGCAAACTCGAGTTTTTCGAAGAAGGATGAGCACTTGGTTACTTTTCAGAGTTCGGCAGCTAGGACCCAGATGGACTATCTACTCCTTAGAAAGTCGGATAGAGGGATGTGCGCGTATTGTAAGGTCATCCCGAGTGAGAACCTCACGATCCAGCATAGGCTCCTGGTCATAGATTTGGAGTTTATGAGGAAGCGGAGAAAGAGGGTTGCGTATAGTCTTCCTAGAATCAAATGGGGAGCTTTGACTAAGGTCAGAGCCCAGGAGTTGGGAGATAAGATGCTGGCTATGGGAGCATGGGGGAGCAGCGGGGACACGAGTGGTATGTGGACCGCGACTGCGAATTGCATTAGAGAGGCTGCTAGGGAAGTATTGGGATCTCGAAGGGCCCTTCTGGTGGCCGCAAAGGGGATTGGTGGTGGAGCACTGAAGACCAAGGTAAAGTGGAAGTAAAGAAAGTGGCTTATTTAAAGCTTGTGAAAAGCATGGACGAGGAGGAGAGGAGGATGAACAGGGAGCAGTATAAGGTGGCCAACAAGGAAGCAAAGTTAGCAGTTACTGCGCCTAAGACTTCCGCATTTGAGCGCTTGTATGAAGAACTTGGGGGCAAAGGAGGGGACAAGAAGCTATACAGGTTAGCCAAGGTGCGAGAGAAGAAGGAACATGACTTGGACCAAGTGAAGTGCATCAAGGATGAGAAAGATAGAGTGTTGTTGGACGAGGCTCTGATTCGACAGAAATGGCAGACGTACTTCCATAAACTCCTAAACGAAGAAAGGGATAGGAACATTATGCTGGGTAACTTAGAAAACTCTGAGAGCCGTTGGGACTTTGGGTAGTGCCGGCGTATTAAAGTTGTGGAGGTAGAGGGGGCTATGCGTAAGATGAGCAAGGGGAGAGCGACCGGGCAAGACGAAATCCCGGTGGAATTTTGGAAGAGCGTGGGTAAGGCGGGCTTGGAATGGCTTACTGAGCTATCAATGTCATTTTTAGGATGAAGAAGATGCCCGATGAATGGAGATGGAGTATGATGATCCCGTTGTATAAGAACAATGGGGATATCCAAAATTGCAACAACTATCAGGGTATCAAGCTACTGAGCTTATGAAAGTATGGGAGAGGGTCGTGGAGCTGAGGGTGAAGAGGATTGTGTCTATTTCAGAAAACCAATTTGGATTTATGTCGGGGCATTCGATTACAAAAGCTATTCACCTTGTTAGGAGGTTGATGGAGCAGTATAGACAGAGGAAGAGGGATTTACATATGGTGTTCATCAGCTTAGAGGCGTTCTTGTTGCATACATTAGGGCTATTAAGGACATATACGAGGGTGCTAAGACTCGATTGAGGACAGTGGGAAGGGAATCGGAACATTTTCCGATTATGATGGGGCTGCATCAGGGGTCAGCCCTCAGCCCATTCTTGTTTGCCCTGGCTATCCATGCGTTAACGCGTCACATTCAAGGGGAGGTGCCGTGGTGCATGTTATTTGTTGATGATATTATACTGATTGACGAGACGCATTGTGGTGTTAACGAGAGGTTAAAGGTATGGAGACAGACCTTGGAGTCTAAGGGTCTCAAGTTGAGCAGGACCAAAACAGAGTACTTAGAGTGCAAGTTTAGTGGTGCGACTCAGGAAGAGGACGAAGACGTGAGGCTCGATTCACAAGTCATCCCTAGGAGAGATAGTTTCAAGTACCTTGGGTATATTATATAAAAGAATGGGGAGATTGACAAGGATGTCACATACTGTATTGGAGCGGGATGAATAAAATGGAGGCTCGCTTCCGGTGTTTTGTATGATAAGAATGTGCCACCAAAACTTAATGGTAAGTTCTATAGAGCGGTGGTCAGACCGACTATGTTGGGGTGGAGTGTTGGCCAGTCAAGAAAACCCATATCTATAAGATGAAGGTGACTGAGATGAGGATGTTGAGGTGGATGTGCGAGCATACTAGGTTAGATAAAATTAGAAATGAAGTTATCCGGGACAAGGTGGGTGTGGCCCCTGTGGAGGACAAGATGCGAGAGAAGAGATTTAGATGGTTCGGGCATGTGAAGAGGAGAGACAATGATGCTCCGGTGAGGAGGTGCGAGAGGCTGGCATGGGAGGGCCAACGGAGAGGTAGAGGCAGGCCAAGAAGTATTGGGGAGAGGTGATTAGGCAAGATATGGCGTTGCTCCAGTTCACTGAGGACATGACCATGAATAGGTAGGTGTGGAGGTTGAGAATAAAGATAAAGTGTTAGGTGGTCGACTGTTGTCCTTGTTTGTAGTAGTAGCTTTGATACACCATTTGGTGTCTTTCATGTTTTTTTTTCTTTTTCTTTTCGTATCCCTAGACTTCTGTTACTACTTGCTGTTATCTTTTGTTTCGGTTTTCTGTTTGCATTACCTGCTGCTAATTTTGTAGTTTTGCTTCGGTTGTCAGATCGGTTTGCTTGTTATTGCCCTTCCCCTCTCCCCATCCTGAGCCGAGGGTCTACTGGAAATAGCCTCTCTGTCTTCTTAAAAGCAGGGGTAAGGTCTGCGTACACGCTACCCTCCCAGACCCCACTTGTGGGACTACACTGGGGTATGTTGTTGTACCACCTTGATTATTTGGCTTGGGAATTGTAATTCGATTTCGAGAACTTTGGGCAGAGCAGATACAAAGGTAAACGTGATACGATGAAAACATAGCTAATAGGCCAGGCATGGAACACTGGTGTAATAAATATTTTGTTGACAGTCAGTCGACAAATGTTCTAAAAAAAAGGGTGGATCAATTTTTGCGTATTTACTACTTGGTGCTCAAGCAGCTTGAAAGCTACTCCCTCCGGTCTAAAATAAGTGATTTTTTGGATGTTTTCACACAAATTAAGAAATCCACCTTTTAGCATTAATTAGCAATAGAATTGACCATATTAACCTTTACTATCTCACATAAACACTCCTAACACATATTCCAACACCATTTACTTCAAGGACAATGTAGGAAAAAAATAATTAATTCATTCTTGAAATCTAAAAAAATCACTTATTTTGGACCACAAGAAAAAGGCTAAAAAATCACTTATTTTGGACCGGAGGGAGTAGTTTTGTAGTTATAACCAAGTGTTAAGCTGAACTTGACCTAAGGGCAGTTAGTAATAAAGCAATACAAGGCAGGCAATCAGACTTGCTTCAATATATTGCATTGTTTGGTTGCTCGGTTAGTAAATCAATACAAGGAAGGTTAGCCTATCCAGTCTTTTTATGCTGTTTTGAAGTCTCACGGATCAAGAATGCTAACAGCGATTTGTCACCAACTCATTCGAACATCTTTGACCTTTGGCTAACCAATATCCAACTCCCTGCTCCAACCACCACCACCCACCCTTCTCTCTCCACCCCCCCCCCACCACCCCAAAAAAAAAGTAGGTATGGCTTGATCTCCAAAGCTTAAATTAATCGAGTCCAAAATAGAGGTGTCTAACGGGCCGGGTTGACCCGTAACCGGATCGGCCCAGACCGGTTAAAGCCGGAACCGGACCGGCCCGGTACATAGGGGGCGGGTGGGGCTGGGTAGGAGGGGTAGAGGGGGTTGGTCCGTTTATTTTTTTGTAACGGTTAACCGGACCGGTCAAACCCGGTCCACGTGAACAGTGTCGTGTACCGGTTTAACCGGCCCGGACCGGACCGGTACAATGGCTAATTCTTTTTTTTTATTTTTTTTTATTTTTTGAAATCAGTGGGGCCCACTAACCGTTGGCAACGGTCACCCCTGGCAGGGATCCGTTGCCCAACGGGTTAATTGCATTAATAGCCTCTTTTTTCTTTAAAATTTAACCTTTTTTCAATTTACAAAAATTAACCTTCTCTAAAACTATAAATACCCNAACTACCTACCCCCCCCCCCCCCCCTCTTCTTCATTTCTTCACTCAACTCTCATTTCTCAATCTCAATTTCTCTCATTCTCTCATTATCCAATTTTCAAGACTTTAAGTCTTCGATTCATCTTCTAATTTTATTTGGCTCTTTTTTCTTGAATTTAATTTATCGTGTTTTATCATTCGGATTTTGAAGTTTGAACAATTGAACTTCGAAATTGAAATACTTGCTTGACGTTTGTTCGTGGTAACATCGGAATTGCGTAATCAAGTGCTCAATTTATTGTCGAATTCGGTGCACTCCCTCCAACTCTTTCTCTTATTTACTATTTTACTTGCATATTTAATTTTAGCTTATACTTTAATTTTTACAATATGTTTAATGCTGCTAAAAGAGCGTGTAGAAAAGTTTCTTGTAGGGAAAATAAAAAAAGAGGTGGTCCTTCAGCATCTGGTAGTAATAGTAATACCCCATTTACACATGTTTCCGAAACATCGCCTAATGATAATATAGATTATGAACAATTACAAGAAAATTTTGGAATAGAAGATAATGAATTAGGAATGGAAGATGAGATACCAGCTACACCTACTAGTGCTGGAGCTGGTAGTGTTGGAGTTGCTACAAGGAGTGGTGGTCGTGGCACTAGTAGTAGACCACCTGTGGCTCCGACTATTAATCGTAGAAAAAGAAGTAAGGTTTGGAATTTTGTTGAAATAATTCAAGGTACTGATAGAGTTAGATGCACACTTTGTAAAGATGATTTTAAACATTTGACTGGAGGAAATTTAGGGGGGACTGGGACGCTTAGTAGACATATGAGAATTGAACATCCCATAGAATGGGGCTCTGATGGTGATGGAAATCAAACAACTCTTAACCCTACTACTGGAGGACTTATGAAATATGATAAACTGAAGGATCGTGAGGAGTTAGCAAAAATGATTGCTTTGGGTTGTCTACCTTTTTCTTTTGCTTCTTCATCATATCTTATTATGTATATTCAAAGGATTTATAATCCTTTATTTAAAGGTATCCCTAGAAGTACTTGTAGAGCTGATAGTTTTAGATTGCATGATCAATATCAAACATACATACGTTATTTATTTGAACACCTTTCCTGTAGAGTTTCTCTAACTTCTGATATTGGCCATGCTGTTAATGGAAATGATTATTTGACAATTACATGTCATTGGATAGATGATTTATTTTGTATGCAAAAACGTATTATCGCTTTTAAATATGATGAAGATCAGAGTCATACTGCTGTGTTTATAAGTAGTACTATTAATGAAGTTGTTCAATTTATAATCTTAACAAAAAAGTATTGTGTATGTCTTTTGATAATGCTTCTAACAATACTGCCGCAATTTCATTATTAAAAATGCATTTGCAACAGCCACTTGAAGAAATTTTTCATGTTAGGTGTGCATGTCATATTTATAATTTAATTGTTAAAAGTGGCCTTGATTTATTTTCAACTGAGATTATTCATGTTAGAAGAGCAGTTGGTGTTATTCAAGGAAATAACAGACAATCTAGAATTAGGGAATTTAAGAATAAGTGTACCGAGTATAACCTTAAACCAAGATTCATGCCAGACGAAATTGTTATTAGGTGGAATTATACTTACATATTTTTAAAATGTTACTACAAATATAGATTTCCAATAACTGAAGTTGCTAATGCGCATTGTACTGATAGAAACCGTATGTTAACACTTGCTACTTGGGAGGTCATTAATGATGTTATTCAATTTTTACATAAATTTTATATAGCTACTGTTGAGTTTTCTGGAGCATACTACCCTACTGTTACAATGGTTTTAGTACATATAGCTGAAATTGCTTTTCTTTAAGAAGAAAGAAAAATATAAGGCTGCTGTTGAAGAAATGCAAGACAAATTCAAAAAATATTTCTTTCCAATTCCTCAGATTTACTTAATTGGCGCTGTTTTAAATCCTTCTATTAAGATGGTTGATTGTCACCAATTAATCAATGCTTTATATACTTACATGGAGATTGGAGCAACTAAAACCCCATATATTTTTACTTGTATGAACAATCTAAATGATAATTTACAAATATTATATAATTATTATGCAAATATAGTTGATGTTGTTGCTCTTAATGTAGCCAATGTTCCCACTATGCAGTGTACCACTTCTTCAAGTTCTACTACTTTGTATGATGATGAAATAGTTGATAGTTTTAATATTTTCTCTACATTTGCTACAACTCAAACCAGTAGCAGAAACATTGATGAACTTCAATTCTACTTGCAGAAGCAAAAGGAGATTCGCACAAAGGAATTTTCAGCGTTGGGATGGTGGCGTGAGAATGAAAAGCAATTTCCTGTTCTTTCCGCTATGGCTCGGGACGTGCTGAATGTGCCAATTTCAACTGTTGCATCAGAGAGTGCATTTAGTCAAGCAAAACAACAACTAGGAGACACCCGTCACTCATTGGGAAGTAATGCTTTGGAAGTTTTAGTATGTTTCAGAGATTGGATTAGATCGGAACGAAGAAATCAAGGACGTGAAGATGTTGATAGCCCAGAAGACGAGGAACTTGGAGATATATTAACACATGGTAACCCATCTGAATTTAACACTCCAGAAGAAGGACAATCAGTTCATATTGATTATGAAGAACTTACAAGGGCAATGCAAAACCTTTGAATTTAATACTTGTCAAATTTAGTACTTAGTTGTAACTTGTAAGTTGTAACTTGTAAGAGTTGAATTTTGAAATTTGAAATTTGAAAATTGAAATACATGTTGCACTTGCAATTTATAAGTGTAATTTTTTCCATAATCATTGTTATCTTTATATATTTTACTTTATATTTGATATAAATTACAATACGTGTACAAAAACTTTTTAAAAAAACATTGAAATACCCATAACCCGGCCCGGCCCGGCCCCGTAAACCCCTACCCGTACGGGTTTCTTTTTACCCAGATAAACCCGAACCCGTTAACAATTAACTGGAACCGGCCCGTATCCCCAACCCGTCCGGTTCAAAAAAAAGTCTACCCGGTCCGGCCCGGCCCAAGACACCTTTAGTCCAAAATGCCACGAATTATACCTGCATAGTAGTAACTTTTAAGGCCGTTAAGTGTTCCACAATAGTTGAAAGAATGAGTTATTTTCTTATATTATCTTGGGCAATCCAAACCTCATGGACTAGCTTTAAGGATTAAGTTAGACTCAACACATCTTCCTCACGCGGTATCAAAGTGACTCATTCTTATTCTTGGTTTATCCAATGATGGACTCCCATGTTAGATTTTTCGTCCTGAACATGTGTGAGTATTAAGTGTCCCACATTGATTGAGAAAAAGAAATGTTGTCTTCTTATATGGCCTTGACCAATCCTGCTTCATGAGCTAGCTTTTGAATCAATTCACCCCTTATTTAAAATTCAAGTGACCGAACAACATAAATGAACACATTTAATGGGTGAAGTTTATACATTAGTAATTCAGTAAGACACAAAAGCTAGTGAATAGTTATCTTATATCTACAAGAACATTGCTTAAATGCTTACTTAACATTTATGGTATTTTCCCAAAACTTCATTACATAAATTGGCACGCTTGAAATCGGCATCCTCAAAAGAAGGCATTCACACCTAGAGCACTGACCTTCAGCAGATAGACATGGCATGCTGACAACACGAGCTATTCCATGATTAATAGGTTCATCTTTCAGCCCAGAGCAGACTTTCAGCATATATATATTGTATGCTAGCTACAGGAGCTATTCCACAATCAGTAAATTGTTCTTAGTTAACCCCTCTCCAGTAATTGGGAGTTCTGGGGTTAGGTGCCACTCTCCATCTACCAAGAACTTGATTTCGTACCTAACACCACGAAAATATCTTTTAAGAAGTACAAATACACTTGATTTTCCTGAAAGGGGTGGAAGGTGTTTGAGAGAGTGAGAAGGACAGAAATACTCGGTGGCAGAAGAGAAACGTACCTTCCCGGTCTTAGAAACAATGTAGTTGAAAAATGCATATAAGATCCAGTGTACTCGGGCGATAAGTGCTCTCCTTGACTCCAACCATCAAAGGAACCCATTACTTGTACACTCTAATGATAATCAAAATTCAAGGTTATAATGCCTTCTGTAATCGGCCAAAGTGTGTATCCAATAAAAAACACTTTAAGTGATAGCAGATTACTCAGTGCCAATTTCTGGATCGGAAGTTCTTTTACATAAAAGGGATCTGGCAGCAACCAAAACCTTGCACAAAGCAGAACTTCAATTCTCCGGCCAGCGGATTAGGACTCTATGGACCATTGATTTCAAGTGCTACCTCCATTTTGTTTGTCATTGCTAATCAAAGTATAAATGATGCAGTTGCCGAAAATGTCATACAGGGGGTGTGCCACACATGCACAACCATGCCCTAATAGACTAGTACACATCTGGTGTGGACTCACCCCCATAGGGATAGTACCCTAGCTATCAACTCATTGGGTTGAAATAAATGGCCAAAAGCCTTATGCAGAACGTTCCATTTCTTTCACCTAGTGCTCAGTAAGTTTATAAGAGGAGTAAGGTCATATTTCACAAATGATACCAAATTTCCGCTGCTCCAATAATATTACATAGGCAGTACCTTAAAGTTGATCCCACAGCCACAAGATATGCCAATAATGGAATGAACTTTCTCGAACTAGCACATATGATACACGTACTCATTTTCAAAGAATGAGAAAAATCTAACTTGTCTAAGTGAAACTAAAGATTAAAAGAAAATACAGGAATCACCACCCTTAGTAGAGTTGATTCCCACTAGTGACTTAAATTTTCGATTTTCTTAGTCAAGAAAATTTCATCCAGCTTGGCAAACGTTAATCCATTGATTATGAAACAGCATTTGAATCCCCTGCCACAAAGAAGCACTAAACCTTTTCTCTGTCTATCTTGCTTATCATCTGATAGGATCACCTAGATTTTTCAAGCCCTACTTGAAAGGCTTGGTTTCAAAAAAATTCTTACATAAAAAGGTTAAAAGCAATCTGCGCAAATCATGCTAAAAAGTCCAGATGCCACTTAAATATAATAGAAAATCCAAAGAGAAGACATGACCTATTGTGTTCTAAAGACAAGTAAGCAATCAATAGAGCTTTCCAATTTAACCAAGGCGAAATACTTTTTAAGGGAAAAGTGAGATGAAGGCTTGGTTTTTTGACATACTTTGGAAACATGATATCTGTTTCAGGTTAAGATAAAAGAATCATAAAAAACACAGATGAGTTACTTTACCTTCTTCGGAAGGAAACAAAAATGCACCGACATGGAGCAATCCAAGAAAAAAAAAAC
>NW_017671142.1:169862-223058 GCF_001879085.1 Nicotiana attenuata | reverse complement strand
AGGAATCTAAATAGGCCCAACCGAGATAGTTACATAAGAACTAACTGAAACAGCTTCAAAGTTTTCAATTTTCACAATGAAAAGCTAGTAGAGGGTCGCATGTCTGTTCCAAGTGTACAGCTTTTAGTTGTCTAGGTATCAGCCACCAAATGCATAAAAACCTAGACAAAAAGTAAGGAATTCCACAGTTCCAAATTGGTTAGCAGATACAGAAGCAACTTCCTCAAGAACTCACCTCTGCTACCCCAACCCAGGATAAAGGAACCTCTTTGGCTTGTGCAGCTTCCACATCCTTAATTTGCACCATCAATTTTTTTTGTATGGCTTCAGAACAGAAATTATCAAGATGGCAAACATAGAAATGTCAGGTTAAGCTAATCCATAGACATTTATCTAAAATCTAACAATGTTGGCACTAGCTGGCATTGAAAGAGTCTGGAATTCAGGTTAAGGAAGCTTACAGTAAGGTAATAATACCTCCCAAACGTGAAAATAGGTGCGACTGGATATATCTCCCCTTAATTTTTCTTGAACCAACTGGGATATCAGATTTAGCGATTTCTTCGGCCAATCTAACCAAAGCCTGCAAGTCAATTGAAATATATTCTATCTTTATACTCTGTAAGCTGCTAATGTTGGTTGCTAGAGTTGAAGTCCCACACAAATATTGGATTATCAACCATTTAACTTCTCTTCTTGTTTGTCATCTTCAAAATGTGGAAATTTCAGTTAGCATAAATCAAATTCTAGTTATTACGGCACAAATCCTCACATCATAAGGGACCATAGGTTTGTTATAACATATATGCAAATGCACCAAATACTAACAAGGTACAACTAGATCTAAAGCAATAAAATTACAATAACACCAGTCATAGCAGAAGCAAACCTGAATCTCAAATTCGATGACTGCAAGTTCACTTTTGAAATTAACAAGCACATACTCCTTAACTTGCAACTGCAGTGATATAGCACATTAACCAACAACAACATACCCAGAGTAATCCTATATAGCACATTAAGCATAAGAAGAAGAAAAATAGAGGTTCCCTGCAAAGCATTTGATTCCATCAGTTTTCTGCAGCCTTAACCATTAACTTTACACAACTAAACCTATGAGTTTAACTCACCTGTTGTATCAAGGAATCTAAGAAACATATCTCATTAAGACTATACTTCAGCAGAACTAAAAGGCTAACTATATTTGCATCTGATTCTAAGTAACTTAGGCTTTCAATCAAAAACTTGCAAATCAGAGGTAGGCTACTACTCTAATCTAACAAGCCAAAATGGAATAGAATGCACTTGGTGAAACCATTTGAAATACTGCATCTGCATTATGAGGACTAGACAAGAATTAACATCAATATGAAACTGTTTCCCTCTTATTCCTTTTCATGTGAGATGGATTTGGAAGTCTAAAGGGAATGCAAAAATATTTTCCTCTCATGGTTTGTTTTCCTCCTAATACTCATTACTCACAAGAGGATGAAATATTCTAAATTTACTGTTCTCTCCTAATTCACAAAGGCAAGTTTTATCTCACAGAGCACTAATATTATGGGTGGGAGACACTCAAAAATGGAGAATCATCCACATTATCAGTCTCATAATAAAACCGAGATAGCATTAAAAACCAACAAAATATGTACCTCTCGCTTCAACAACCGATTATATTGATTGGCTTCACTCAATTTCTTGAGAAGCTTTAACCTTTCAGCATCGGCAAGCAGTAATTTCAACTGTTAAGAGAGCAGAGTCTCAACATAGTTAAAATCTGCTCTATATACTTGCGGCAACAACAAAGGAAGAATCATACAACATCCAACGAGGTGGAATAAGAAAATTTTGATTCGCTTTTTGTAAAAGCTTTTGTTTTCAATAACAGGTCTATAACAGTGTCATTGCTCTTGGCTTACCTCATCGCTACTCAAAGGTTTTGCAGGGACTTTGTCAGGTGAAGCTTCAGTATCAGACTCACTAACCTCTGCTATTTTCTTTGATACTACCACTGAAAATTGCTGCTCCAACTTTTCAGGGGCACAAAATATTTTCCAAGAGGTACCTGGGATATTGTATTTCCAAGTAGGGACTAGAAATGATTTATGCATCCTATGAAAACCAATTCTTGTATTGTATGAAGCCATATTTCCTCGAACTCCATTGATATATTCCACCATGAACCTTATAAGTTTCAATAAAAGTCAAATTCCACATATCAGCATTTTAGTGATCAAAATTGTTTGATCAGAATAATGAAAAACGAGATTAAACTATAAAAGGAAATGCAAAATCGTAATAAAATAACATAAGCATAAAAAGATATATTTAAGTAGCATACAGTAACAATGTAAAACTATATTATGCTGTCAGTATAATTTATCCTGTAATACCAAGTTAGTTACTATTTCAACTAGGCTTATCACTGAGATCTGTAATGACTGTAATGACCTTATAAATCACATGTATGTGTAAATATATTTTAGACTGTCAATGCATAGAACTTAAGCTCAAAAAAGATTGACAGAGAAGACAAATCAAGATCCCACATTGCATCAGATAGCAGTTCAAAATAAAACCTGGAAATCACATAACGAAAACCCTAAGTTCAAGGGACGGAGAAGCTGAAGAAGTCACCTAGGTAAGTTGGTTGACCCAACTGAGTTAATTAGCAGGTTACACTCCATATTTAAGGACTTCCTGTAGGCCAACACCAAAAGCAACAAATTTGAAGATTCAGAAACTAAATTTATCTATCAAGGGAAAAGGGTAATAACATATAAATTAGCTTAAGAGAAAACGTAATCAATAAAATTTCCAACTCTAGAAATATAGTTTACCCACTAGTACATTTGATGAGCTATAACGAACGATTATAGTAGTGTTAGTATCCTATTTTACAGCAAAATGGATTTCAGCATATTTCTTGGCAAAATTTTGAAGATAGGAAAGTTGGGTAGAGCACTTACCTTGCAAGTGATGAAGCTGCTGAAACTCCCGACTGCAAATGCAGTGGTCAGTTCCTATGGGAGAGAGCAGCATAGCAATTTGCATTACACGTGTTCGGGTCATATTATTCAGCCTTTTTTTCTTTTTTCGGGTTTAAAATATTCAACACCATGTTGATGTCGGTTCGCGGTCAAAACTTATGGGGTTGTTTCATATTAGGGAAAATAATATAGTATACATTGCGGCTTGTTTGGATTGTTGTTATCTGTCGTTTTATAATGTATCATATTGTTTTGTACTATATTGTTTAATAAATACAATATTTGGATAGAATGTATCGTTTACCATCATTTTATGATGTCACGCACCAACAATATGAAGATTAAACTTGCAACATTGCCAAGAAGAAATAAGATACAAAGTAGACTTATATAAAAAAGCAGGATAAGAATAAAATATGGTTATTTAATAATAAGGAATGACAAGATGAAAGGAAAAAGCAAGGTAACGACGCCACCACATCAAATCTGTCGTTTCACAAAGTGGCACTTACAGCCCACTGGGGTGTACATACTCCGGAAGGGGCTCCTTACAGCCCAAGCGCTATCACAAGCCACCTTGTGGCATAACAAATCAGGCTCTCGGCCTTATAACAACAAGCCAACTCGTGGCATAGATCAATCAGGCCCTCGGCCTCACAATAAATCACAATATCCTCGCAACATAGGCCCTCGACCTCACTTAGTCAGATCTCACTCAAGCCCCTCGGGCTGACAGTAAAATAAGTACTCGGCTCAAAATCATTTATTAAATCAAAAGGAGTGAATAAAACCGAGTTATGAAAATAGTAAGAACATAACATGACTGAGTGTAAACATTAAACCAAAACAGTGAGGAAAACAGTAGTAAAAGCCCCTAAGGGTCCAAACAATCGGCACAAGGCCAAGACACGACATTTAGCCCCAAACATAGTAATATTTTTCCAAAACACAATAATATTAAATAGTTTTCAATTAAATACGCGACTTAATAGTCGTACGGGACGGACCAAGTCTCAATCCCCAACGATGCACGGCCCCACGCTCGTCATCTAGCGTGTGCGTCACCTCAAAATAGCACCACGATGTGAAATTCGGGGTTTCACACCCTCAGGACAACTTTTACGATCAATACTTACCTCAATCGGGTCCAAACTCTAGCCCGCGATGCCTTTGCCTCTCGAATCGGCCTCAACTCACGTCGAATCTACCCAAAATCAGTATCACAACATTAGAATATGCTAAGGGAATGAAGCCCATGCGAAAATAATCAAATTGCATCAAGAAACCCGAAATTGGCCAAACTTGACCCCTGGGCCCACGTCTTGGAATCCGACAAAATTAACATCAATGGAATCCTTATCCTCACACGAGTTCATGCATACAAAATTTACCAAAATCCAACCATAAATGACCCCTCAAACCCCAAATTTTAGGTCTCCAATTTTCCAAGCCCTAACCCCCAATTTGCTACTGATTTTCTCATAGATGTCAAGCTTACAACCTTTAAATTCATCATAAAAATGAGTTTAGGGACCAAAGACCTTACCTCTAAGGAACCCTCTTGAATTCTCCCTTGAATTTGCTCTCCAAAGCTTCTTCCCGTTTGAAATGTTATGAAAAATAACCCAAATTCGCGAAGGGTGAAATATATATGTTCTGACCCAGCAAAACCGCATCAGTGGTCCAATTATCGCACCTGCGGTCCCAGGTGCATATCTGCGGATTTCACTTATCCACCCAGCCACCGCACCTGCGATCAAATTCTCGCACCTGCGCCATCGCAGGTGCGCCCAAAGTTCTGCTTCTGCGGCTCCAGCCTTTCCCTCTCTTGGCCGCATTTGCGACTTCACTTCCGCTTATGCGGGCCCACACCTGCCGTCCCCAAGCTGTAGGTGCGGTTATGACAGGAACTTAGCACTTCAGCTGCATATTCCAACTCAAAACCTCCTGTCAACCATTCGAAATCACCCCGAGGCCTCCGGGACCTCAACCAAAAGCACGAGCAAGTCATCTACCACCTTCCAAACTTGTACCAATCTTCAAAACACCTAAAATAACATCGAAACATCCACGGATTCAAGCTTAAGAACTCTAAAAACTTCTGAATTCCGTTTTTGATCAAAAAGTCTATCAAACCTCGTCAGAATGAACTGAAATTTTGCACACACGTCAAAAATGACACAACGGACCTACTGCAACTTCCGGAATTCCCTTTCAACCCCTATATCAAAATCTCCGCTACCAATCGAAAAACGCCAAAATTTCAATTTCGCTAATTCAAGCCTAAATCTACCCAGGACCTCCAAAACACATTCCGATCACGCTCCTAAGTCCCAAATCACCTCATGAAGCTATTCGAACCATCAGAATTCACATCCGAGACCTATTTCACATAAGTCAACATCCGGTTGACTTTTCCAACTTAAGCTTACTCAAAAGAGGCTAACTGTCTCTAGCCTTTCCAAAACCCTTCCGAATTCGAACCAACCAACCTGATACTATATAACACAGATGAACAAAGCATAAAGAAGCAGAAATGGGGAAAATGGAGCGGTAACTCATGAAACGACCGGCCGGGTCGTTACATCCTCCCCCTCTTAAACAAACGTTCGTCCTCGAACGAGTCAAGAAATATACCTGAAGCCTCGAATAGGTGAGGATATCTGCTCCGCATCTCCCGCTCTGTCTTCCAGGTAGCCTCCTCCAAGGGCCGACCTCTCCACTGCACTTTCACTGAAGCTATATCCTTCGACCTCAACTTTCAAACCCGACGCTCCAAAATAGCTGCTGGCTCCACATTATAGGTCAAATCACCCTCTAACTGAACCGTGCTGAAATCCAAAAAATGAGACGGATCCCCAATATACTTCCGGAGCATAGAAACATGAAACGACAAGCTGGGTGGCAAAGCAAGCTCATAAGCCACCTCCCGAATCCTCCGAAAAACCCCAAAAGGCCCAATGAACCGAGGACTCAATTTACCCTTCTTCCCAAATCTCATAACACCCTTCATGGGTGACACCTTCAGTAGAACCTTCTCCCCAACCATATAGGACACATCACGGACCTTCCTGTCAGCATAACTCTTTTGCCTCGATTGCGCTGTATGGAGCCTCTCCTGAATCACCTTTACCTTGTCTAAAGCATCCTGCACCAAATCAGTACCCAAAAGCCTGGCCTCGCCCGGCTCGAACCATCCAACCGGAGATCTACACCGTCTCCCATATAGAGCCTCATATGGAGCCATCTGAATACTCGACTGATAGCTATTATTATAAGTAAACTCCCCGAGCGGTAGAAACTGATCCCATGAACCACCGAAGTCAATCACACAAGCGCGCAACATGTCCTCCAATATCTGAATAGTGCGCTCGGACTGCCCGTCCGTCTGAGGGTGAAAACCTGTGCTCAACTCGACCAGAGTACCCAACTCTCTCTGCACGGCCCTCCGAAACTGCAAAGAACTGAGTGCCTCTATCTGAAATGATGGAAACCGGGACACCATACAAGCGAACAATCTCTCAGATATAGATCTCTGCCAA
The DNA here is from genome assembly GCF_001879085.1 of Nicotiana attenuata. Classification (NCBI taxonomy): domain Eukaryota; kingdom Viridiplantae; phylum Streptophyta; class Magnoliopsida; order Solanales; family Solanaceae; genus Nicotiana; species Nicotiana attenuata. The sequence goes on along the minus strand of NW_017671142.1, from coordinate 216,526 downwards.
CCACTCTGAAGAATAAGAAGTACACACAGGAATGAAGTGCGCGGACTTGGTCAGCCAATCCACAATCACCCAAATAGCATCGAACTTCTTCAAAGTTCGTGGGAGACCAACTACAAAGTCCATGGTGATCCCCTCCCACTTCCACTCTGGAATATCCATCTGCTGAAGCAAGCCACCCGGTCTCTGATTCTCATATTTCACCTACTGACAATTGAGACACCGAGCTACTATTTACTTGAAGTAATTGTTCATGTTATCGCTTTCCTTGTTGATTTCCATTATTTGAAACTCCTTGCTAAATGTTATCTCTTTTATTGTGAGTTAGTCTTATCTAATATCGTGGTTATACATTATTTCTCTCATTGTTGAGTTAATTGGTGTTGAAGTTATGAAAGTTGATAAAACATTGAGGCGAAGTTAGTTATTATTGAGACATCTATCTTATTGAGTATTTTATATTCATTGTTGTTGTTGATATTTTTTGTATACATTGTGGTGAAGCCATGAGCTATTGTTGTGGAAATATTGGTATTGTTGTTGTTGATAGCAAGTTGTGATATATGGGAACTTGTGGTGCGAATTGTTACTGTGATATGATACTGACGCGCATGTGATAAGTGGGGATTTTGATTACTTATTAGCACCTTTTAGCTTTTGTTTTAGTCTAAAAGCGTTTAATTGTGTTTCCGAAACTGATGAAATGTGCAAAATTGCAGGAATATTGAAAGATGGACTCCCGAGATGAAATCCAACTCAAAAAGGAGTAATCTAAACTCAAGGCCATAAAAGGCACAGAAGCTCACAAGTGCGGACCGCAGAATTTCATCTGCGGCCGCAGATGATGAAGGAAAGGCAAGCAGACATTTGTGCAAAGTGTGGTCTACACATGAATTGTGTGGCCGCAAAATATGGCTAGGAACAAAGTTCAGAGAATGTGCAAAGTTCCAAGTTTCGAAGTCCTCAGAAGTGCGGACTGCACAGGAATTATGCGACCGCAAAAGAAGTGCCTTGCGGCCGCAGACGTAAAAGTGCGGACTGTAAATGATCAAAGTGTGACCGCAGTGACAAATCTGCGAACCGCAGAAAGAATGCCTTGCGGATGCAGATCAGAATTATGAGGCCGCAGACCTCCAGTTCCTGACAAGTTGAAGAAATATGCGGACCGCACATGGAATTTTGCGGCCGCAGAACCTCTCGAAGGGCATTTTTGTCTAAAATTTTTAGCCCTGTATAAATAGACGAGTTTCATAAAATTAGGTCAACTTTTAACATCAGCAACTACAGTAGCCGTTTCTCTTTGCTTCTTTTAGTAGTTTTCATATTTTGGGATATTTTAACATAGATTTTAACATTTTGATTCTACAATATGAGTTTAATTAGCATCTCTTCTTCTATTTCTTCAATTTTGAGCATGAGTAGCTAGATTTTTACTAGGGTTGTGACCCAGCCCTAGTGTGTAAACCTTATGGGTGTTAATTTAATGTTTGTTTATGGTTGGGTGTTTTTATTTAGCCTTGTTCATGCTTTAATTTGTGAAATTAATGGTTGCAAACATTAGTTCATGCCTATTTGACTTAGTCTCTTCTTGAGAAAGGGAGACTTAGTCTAGGAAAACTTGCCTAACAAGAAATTGGGTTTATCGAGAGATTGATAATCCAAATTAAAGGGTTCAATAGTAATAACCTGACTTGAGCTTTTATCAACCGTTTTGAGCAATACCCATTTGGACTTGAGAAAGCCAAATTGGGCAAAATCACTCTCTGACCGAGCAGTATTGAGTGGGTAATTGAGGGTTGATAACTATAATACACCTCGATCAACAAAACAAGCATTAAGGTTTATATCCCATTAGGCAAACACCTAGGTGATGGTCATAGCCCTAGGCTTTTTACAAAACTTGAAAAATTACAAAAATAATTTCTTAGTTTCATTTCTTAACTTTGCAATCTTAGTTTAAAATAGACATAGAAACAACCCCTATTTGTGGAGTGTAAATTGAGATAGTTCAAAATCACGTACTATAATATATACTCATAACTCCCATATATAGCTCCATGTGGAAAACGACCCCGACTCTTGTTGGGTATTACTATTGCAATCGACCATTTCATATCCTTTATTTGAGGTGTGAATTGGACGAGAACAACATGCGGCGGTATAAGACTTGGGGTTAATGTGCATGCGGCAGTATAAGGTGGGACTTATGTGCATGTTTCTTGTAAGGGAACTACATGAAGCCACCCAGCGCCATAAGGTGGGCTAAAGTGCGTGTAGCTATTTCGGGAAAACTATTCTCAAAACCTATTTTCAAATGTAAGGCTCACGCGGCGTCATACGGAAAGATTATGATTGAAATTGAGAAATGTGAATACGAGGCGGTACCTCGATTGTGATTTTTGATTATACGAGGCAGTACCTCGGTTCTGATTTCATTATACACGAGGTGGTACCTCGATGTGATTCTTGTTGTTATTTCATGTTGCAAAGTATTTTGGTGGGAATATTTCTTGATGGTTCTAGCAGTTGTGGTCCGTACGTGATCATTGTAGCCCCTCTAGTTGCTTCTTTTATGCTATTTTCATTGTTGATTTCTGGTACTGGTTCATGCTATCATCTTATTTCGTATAAGTTGTTTCTTCACTTTCCATTACATATTTGTATTACTATTTCATACTGTTTATTTATATCCTATTAGGTGTCTTGATCTGGCCTCGTCACTACTCTACTAAGGTTAGGCTCGATACTTACTAGGTACCGTTGCGGTGTACTCATACTACGCTTCTGCATATTTTTGTGTAGATCCAGGTACGTTTGCTCGTACCGGTCATTAGACATTGTTTGTAGCTGCTTCTTGGGAGACTTCAAGGTATACCTGCTACACGTCCGCAGGCCTCAGAGTCACCTTCCTTATTTTACTTCCTGTGGTATTTCTTTCATACAATGATGTATTAGATATTCTAGAATTATTTTATAGAGCTTATGACTCAGTTCCATCAGTTTTGGGGAGCATATTGTTGAGATTATGTTTGATTCGGAAGGTTATATCAGTATCCAACTTGTTTAGTATTTTGATAATTTGTTACTGCTATGTCATGATCAAATTTAGGATCGTGGCCGGCGCTTAAGAGCAAGTGCTCCCAAGTAAGCCTTATCGGTATTTTACAGAAAAACGGACAGAGTTCCCCTGTTTTTGGACTATTGATCACGCCCAACTATGCCTTATAAAAAGACACGCGGACGTTGCAAATATAGTCTGGGTATTTAGGCCCAGAGTCGAACCCACAGGGAATTAACCTATCAATTACTGTCTTTGGATGTACTCAATTCTATGGAATCAACTTCCCCAAACTTTATAAATCACAGTTGATGGTATTACTAATAGCTAAGACTGAAAGTAAATAGACAGCTGAAAACTAAATATGCTTGAGTTGTAAACAATTATGAGAAGGTTCTAAGACTATGATTTCCCCTATTGATGGAATCACTTCCGGTTATGTTTCATATAAATTAACCAACATATCTCTATCAATCATGAGCACTCTATTTACTGTGAATCTCTCCCGAGTAATTATAATAATTTACTAAATGCACTATCTCGAGATACGCTAGCTAGCTTAGTTTATTACAGCTCACGTTAAATTGCACCCAAGGCTTCGTTATCCCTAATCCCGCCTTTAAGCCCGCAGTTATAGATCCCTCTTATACTTTGGGAGTGATATTGTTCAACAACTACCTAAATATGCACTCTCTCCCAAGTTATGCACACTAAATAGGCACAGCTAATTGAGGATCCTGTCAATTAACTACAACAAACACGTAGTTGAACAAATAGAGATTAAACTGGCAATTTATATTAACATAATCAATAAGTTCATCCTTCTAGGTTCCATCAAAACCCTAGACAAAGGATTTAGCTACTCATAACAACATAGGATAAAACTACTAGATTATTCATAATGCAAAAAATTGCAAGAAAATAAAAGAGATAAAAGAGATAAAAGAACTATGATGTTTTGGGTGATCTCTCACACTTGTTCTTCCTCCAAATGTAATCTCAAAACACTTCCACTATTTTGGGCGAGTTTCTATAGCTTATAAGGGTTTTACAAAAGTTTCCCCGAATTGATACTTTGACCCCCAATTTCCAAATACGTGAACAGTTCACCGCGGCTGCGGCGTGGACCGCGGTGAACACTGCCTCGTTTATTTTCTTCGTTTTGTCTCCGCGCTCTGCACCAGGTCCACCGCGGTCGCGGTGGACTTTTGTCCAGTCATTTTCTTTTGCTCTTTGTGTTCAGGTACTTCTTGAGTGGGTGTTTTCTTCACATTATTGCCTCCAAACACTTCATGTTGCTTCCTCACATATAATATTTCGTGCGAGACCAAATAACACTATTTAAAGCATTTAGTTGGCAATTTACCTTATAAAACAACAACAAAGCATGAGCAATTAAGGTGTAAATATCAACTATATAGCCTACTATCAACACCCCACACTTAGTTTATTGCTAGTCCTTGAGCAATTCACCACACTCCATCAAACTTCCTTCCCTAAGCTTTTCCCTCAACGACTCACACCATGAACATTTTACAGAAGTTACACCTAGTAGTGAGCAAACTTTACCTCAAGAATCAAATCTTTCGTACCCCATAACATTTGCACTTACTCAAACCACTCTACACAAGAGTCAAGACGTACCTTTCCTTTGTGAATCACATGCCCTCACATCACACAAGAGAGTAGTTCCATATATAATGATAGTGATAACAATTAGGAACTAAAATAGACAGAATTCGCTCACTCTCAAAAAGAACATTCACATGCCACAAAGATGCACCATAGGCTTGCCCGTAGTATAGTACTCGACTAATCGAGCCCCACTCAGTCTAAGATCAATAGGACTTTATTTGGTTGTAATGTAGGCTAAGGGACGGGTAGGATATATTTGGATATAGTGACTAGCCTCCCTAAGCACTTTTAATACAATTACATTAAACTTCAAGATCATCGTTTTGTCAGCCAACATTCCACCATATTTATTTAAACATCCCCATACATTAGGTGCAATTTGTACAAGCTACCACTTATTAATCACTATACAATATATTATAATTTTTTTTCGTGGTGCTTCTCTGTTCATGCTTCACATTCTGCACCTTTTCTCTATTTCCATGGTTCCACTTCAAAAACCAAACCACCACCCCACACTTTTGCTTTTGCATATTTTCAATAGCATTCTAGTGCTTAGTGAGAGGAAAATTGGTTCAAACAGCAGGCTATTCAAACAATTGGGTAAGGTTCACATTGTGGTTCCCAAAGAAACAGGCTTATAGGCTCAACGGGGTTAACTAAGATGTAATGCATTCAGGTGGGTTTACTTTATATGTCTGGCTCAACAAAGAAATGCCTATATCACCTCTAAAACTGAATGAAGCTACTATTTCGCTTTGCAAACACACATGGCAAGTTCTAGGCATCAAATGTACAGCATGGAATACAGTAACACTCACACACACATGGCACATGACTCACTCCGGATTAGTTTATCAAGACATTCTCTTTTGAGTGTTCAAGTTAGGTACAAACATACAATTTTTAAGGCACTTAAATAAGATTCAACCCTTGAAGCTAAGCGCTACACTCTAGCGTCTATCGTGTTCAGGTGTAAAACCGCTAAGGGTTTTTTCTTCTTCGATTGTAAGCTCGTCGCCCATTAATNGTACTCAATTCTATGGAATCAACTTCCCCAAACTTTATAAATCACAGTTGATGGTATTACTAATAGCTAAGACTGAAAGTAAATAGACAGCTGAAAACTAAATATGCTTGAGTTGTAAACAATTATGAGAAGGTTCTAAGACTATGATTTCCCCTATTTGATCGGAATCACTTCCGGTTATGTTTCATATAAATTAACCAACATATCTCTATCAATCATGAGCACTCTATTTACTGTGAATCTCTCCCGAGTAATTATAATAATTTACTAAATGCACTATCTCGAGATACGCTAGCTAGCTTAGTTTATTACAGCTCACGTTAAATTGCACCCAAGGCTTAGTTATCCCTAATCCCGCCTTTAAACCCGCAGTTATAGATCCCTCTTATACTTTGGGAGTGATGTTGTTCAACAACTAGCTAAATATGCACTCTCTCCCGAGTTATGCACACTAAATAGGCACAACTAATTGAGGATCCTGTCAATTAACTACAACAAACACGTAGTTGAACAAATAGAGATTAAACTGGCAATCTATATTAACATAATCAAGAAGTTCATCCTTCAATAGGTTCCATCAAAACCCTAGACAAAGGATTTAGCTACTTATAAAAACGTAGGATAAAACTACTAGATTATTCATAATGCAAAATTGCAAGAAAATAAAAGAGATAAAAGAACTATAATATTTTGGGTGATCTCTCACACTTGTTCTTCCTCCAAAAGTAATCTCAAAAACAAGCTTAAACTATTTTTGGCGAGTTTCTATAGCTTATAAGGGTTTTACAAAAGTTTTCCCGAATTGACACTTTGGCCCCCAATTTTCAGATACGTGAACAGTTCACCGCGGCCGCGGCGTGGACCGCGGTCGACCGCGGTGAACACTGCCTCGTTTATTTTCTTCGTTTTGTCTCCGCGCTTTGCACCGCGGTCCACCGCGACAGTCATTTTCTTTTGCTCTTTGTGTTCGGGTACTTCTTGAGTGGGTGTTTTCTTCACATTATTGCCTCCAAACGCTTCATGTTGCTTCCTCACATATAATATTCCCTGCGAAATCAAATAACACTATTTAAAGCATTTAGTTGGCAATTTACCTTATAAAACAACAACAAAGCATGAGCAATTAAGGTGTAAATATCAACTATATAGCCTACTATCAACTATCCAAAAAGTTTCATGTCTCAAAATCAGTAACCAACCATCCTAATATCAAACCAACCAACTAACAACTTATCAACTAACCAAAACAAGTCTCCACCATTAATAATCAACCCACTAACAATCAGAATACTAATTTATCTCCAAATTCGATAAGAAAGTGCAATACTCATCATAAGCCTATAATAATAAAAGAATACTCATGAAACTGAAAGAATAATTATGGAGCGACTCTAAGAGTCCCAAGAAAAGACCATATCAATAAATAAAATCTCCGCCTAGTCGAACAAGTGCGAGGCTTATCAAGAACTATCAACCTGTGCGCTCTAATTAACGAATCCTCGCCTGCATCAACTGTTATCTCTGTAAAAAAAATAGCGGGGAATGAGTCACTAGCACAATGAGTAATAACACTTAACCACAACCATTTTTTTGGGGGACAAGTCAGAAAATATGCTAGTATATTAAACAAAAAATATCATAAGAATGCCTTCTTAAAAACAATAAATACTTTTTCAGTCTCATCATGTTTTTTCTGTAATAGAAATCAATTTAACAAATCAGTAATAAACTCGGTAAACACTATGTCTAGCAATTTTTTTATGTTCGGGAGGTTTCAAAGAAAAGATCATATATCTGTATCACTGTGTGGACCCTTTAGTAAAAGGAGTCAAATATAACTGTATGTAACGACCTGACCGGTCGTTTTGAGCATTTACACTTCGCTCGGTAGTTTGGGGACATGAGTAGCTCCGTATGATGTATTAGGACTTGTGTGCAAAAATTGAGTTCATTTCGAATTGATTTAATATGTTTCGGCGCGAATATTTGGAAGTCGAAAGTTCGAAAGTTCATTAAGTTTGATTTGAGGTGCGATTTATCGTTTCGATGTTATTATGCATGATTTGAGGCCTCGAGTAGGTCCGTGTTATGTTATGGGACTTGTTGATATATTCGGACGGGGTTCCGAGGGGCTCGGGTGAGTTTCAGATAGGTTTGGGTTGTATGGCGCTTTCTTATGTTTCGACGTCGTTTCTTCAAGTATAAATGGTACCACATTAAACAAATGAGTTCTAATTTCTGTTTTGATTGAAGCATTAGATCCGTATTGTAATTGTGGAGCCATAGCAAAAAGAATCATGGTCATTTTACTAAGAATTGGGTTGCCAGATTTTTCGGATTAATTATGAAATTGCCACTGACTTCGTATTTAAAAATCTGCACTATTTTCAAATATTGAAACCAGCATATCTCCATCATTATGAGGTTAAATGGAGTGATTCAAAAGCCTAACTTGACTGAAATTTTACGAAATATTCATTGGAGGCATCAAAAGCGAGTTTCGGGATTGTTTGGCACACAAAACGAGGCAGAATAGCTTGGCAAAAATACTTAATATTGAAGGTTTGTTTATTTGGTCATATTTTGAGTTGGGGAGCTTGGACAATTTTGGAGGTGATTTTCACCATATGGATTGGGGTAAGTGTTCTATACTCGATTTTGGTTATATTTCATGAATCCATCTTCGTTTTTGGCATTTGATTGATGATTTCAAAGTGAAATTTGGGAGTTTTATCTAAAACTTGATAAAGTAAATTTTTGCGTTTTGAACATCGATACAGAGTCGGATTTGAGTGAAACCAGTATGGTTCGACTCGTAAGTGGATGGGTTGTTGGATTTCGTGAGTTTTGTTAGGTTCCGAGGCACGGGCCTGAGTTTTAATTTTTGGTCGATTTTGTGATTTTGATTAAAGATTCGACCTTTATTGATTGTGTTTGTTTCCTTTGGTATTATTTGATGTATTTGAGTTTTATTTGGTTAGTTTCGAGTCGTTCGGAGGTCGGTACACGCGGGATGACATTTTTAGAGCATCGCTTGGCTCGATGGGTACGATATTTCGCTTGTTCGAGGTAAGTAACACTTCTAAACATGGTGCTGAGGGTATGAAACCCCGGATTACGTATTATGTCTTTGGTGTTGAGGTGATGCACATGCTAGGTGACGGGCGTGTGGGCGTGCACCATGTGAATTATGACTCCGTAATTTTTGTGGTACTGTGTAGTTACCTGATCTTATCTGTAACCATGATATCTCTACGTACTAGAGCTACTGAACTATGATCCATGTTAGAAACCATGTCTAGGCTTCATGCTTATTCTGTTGGGACCCGCTAATGTCATTTCTGATGTTGAGTTATTTTCTTACATTATAATTTCATACTCAGTCATGGTTATTCATTTCATATCATATCTCAGTCTCTGTTGCTATTTATTGACACATCATATCATCATTTTGGGCTAGTTTTATGGCATTGTAAGCCCGAGAGACTGGAGAGATTGATGACTGAGTGAGGCCAAGGGCTTGATTGTGAGTGATATTATGGGATTGGGTTGTACATCGCAGCATGTTCTTATTTGTTTCTGCCGGATCTGGCTTATTATAGCGCTTGGGCTGAAGGATCCCCTCCGAAGTCTGTACACACCCCCAGTGAGCATAGTTGATTCATATTGAGGGATTGATCTTCCCTGGGCATGGATAGTGCCCGAATCATTTATATTTGGGGATGCATCTTCCCCGAGCTAGATTGGCCATATACAATACTGAGTGACTGAGCGTGTTGGGTGATTGAGCATGATGAGTGGAAAGTGTGAGACAGTGAGATTGAGTACTCTGAGAGTGCGAGTACATAAGTTCATCTCTGAGATACATTACATTTGACATGCACGCTTGGCATACAGGCATAGAGATGCATTTTTCTCATGTTGTACGGTATCACATCATTCATGACTTCTCACACATATTGACATATAGGCATAAAGATGCATTTTTCTCGTGACACTTGAAAATAAAACATTTACATGTTGAAAGCTATTTGGGAAAATTACAGTTTTCAAACTTACTCATATTTTTAGCGATTTCGGTAATGGTTTTGGGTTTCACTGATATACTTGAAAAGCAGGCCTATTTTTCTGGAACTGTGAATGAGCTGAGCATTTTATCTCTGAATTACTTCTTTTATTACTTTCATTATGTTATTATAAACTGTTGTTGGCTATTGGTGTTGGACTCCGACCTATATTCCAGCTCGTCACTACTTTCAACCTAAGGTTAGGTTTGTTACTTATTGAGTACATGGGGTCGATTGTACTCATATTACACTTCTGCACCTTGCGTGCAGATGTTGGCTGCTGATGTTGGTGTGATCGACGAGAGTTGGATTTAAAGATGTACATGCGTTTCGATTATAGCTGCCTCTTGTTCACGGTAGCTCTAGACTTACACTACTACAAAATAGACTTTTAGTGGCAATTAATTAGTGGCAATAGAATAATGGCAACTAAATAAATTTATAAACGAAAAAATTAGTGGCAAATAAGCATCAACCGTTAGTAAGTACCTTTTTAGTGGGCAATAAAAAGGAATAGCCACAATAAAAAATACTCTAGTATTATTTTTATTCTTCCCTCCAAATTTTTGGACTAAAATAACATATTCCCTCCAGTTTTTTCTGCCTAAGTTGGGAAAATTTAGGAAAATATTTTAGAAATATACAAATCTCCCATCCACTATAATTCTCATCATTGCTGCCCTACCGCCGAACTTCTGTCTCACCGCAGCGTCACCATCCCCAGGTACTATATTTTAGAAAATACCTTTTTATTACTTCTCCATCTCTTCTTTGTCTTTTCTTTGCTCCAAAATATCTTTGTAGAGTTTGGATGGGAGATAGGTGTAGAATTATTTTATTTTGGTTGTTATTAGATTGTGTAGTGTTTCTGTATGTTTTATACCCTTTGGCAAAACCTAAATTGAAATCAAAGTTATACAATTTAAGGGTAAACGCCAGTTTGAAAATTTTGGCTAAACTTATCCTTTCCCTGCCCCATCTTCCGCTACGCTACCAGAAGTGATTAGGAAGAGATTTTTGTTCCTTTATTTGGCAAATATTTTATTGTCAAAGATGTTTTAATCGTATTTCATAAGGATGGTCGACCAATTGATGGGACGAGCACAAATTTTTATTGTAACTCATAAACAACGTAAGGATTGTCGACCACTTGATGGGGAGTCCGCAAAGATTTCTTCTCAATCTCTTATTTTTTGAATTTCATCTATTTTAGTTAAATTCAAGTTCACCAATATTCTTTGCATCTTCAGTTCCTCAAAAATACCTATCCGAATTTAGAAGTATTTTATTTTAGCAATTTTCTATTGTTTCTGAATAGATTTTATTTTCTTTGACAACTCTCTCTAATCAGGACATGATAAATGAAATATTGAGGAGTAATAGTGAGAGACTAAATGACCATCCACCTCAGAGTGTTGCTTGGGAAGGAGATGTATATTCTCAAGTCTAGGGAAATGAAAAATGTGGATGTGTTCGATGTTTGGTACTTGGTCCAACTCCTTCTATACTACGGGGTAGTAAATCTTCCATAGGAAATATTGATCCAGATGATTCTTCTAATGAGGCAAAAAAGTTAGAACAAAGGTAATAGAGTTAACGGAGTTAAATAGAAAACAAAGTGAAGAAATGAGTTCGATGAAGCATGAATTATCATGAATGAGACAAGTCATGTGAAAAATTGCTCCTTGAGAGTTATATATGTCTCAGAATATCAATGGAATTTCAATTGGACAGGCAACTCAAATTCAAAAGTCTAAGACTTTTGTGCTGAAACTTTAGTCTTATTAGATTAATGTTATCTAACGTGCTAATATTGATCAGGTCCGTGATGCCAACAGTGGTCATGAATGAGTACCACAAACGCAACAGAATCATAGTAATAGTGAAAATACTCCATCTTCTCACGGTATTGCTCTTATCTTGATTATGTCAACATGGTACTCCTCTTTTGAATTATGCTCAATATGTTACGAATTGTGTTTTTCACCAGTTTGAATTTATTTTAGTAGTTGGTGTTTTCCTGATAAGGTATGTATGACATATGGTCTATTTGGGGTATATTTGAAGTCCATCAGAAAAGTCCTTGAGCTTCTTTTAGTTTGATTATCTATAGTTGCGTTGCTGATTGTTTTTTGTTGTGCATTTTTTTGGCTAGTAGCTTGTAGTTTGCCTCTGGGCACTTTCTTTTTTAGAGTTGGATAGTACTTAATTTGATTTCCTACATTGTATTTTCAATTGTATTGCTTGAAGATGAAGAAGAGCAACAGTCAAATGCTGGCTATTAATGAGGTATGATGAGGTTACATATATCTATATTCGTATATTAATTGATTGTAAGTATTAGAAATGGGTGATTAGTAATTTAATTATTACAAATTATGGTGCCTATTTGTGTCTTTGGTCTGTTATGTTCTTGTTTTAATTACTGTTCTAACTGATTTGCTCTTTCCAAAACTGGAAAATGGGCTTATGGCAACGGTTGCCAAAACCGTTTCTACACATTTAGATATGGCAACAGTTATTCCTCTTTCTGAAGCAACAAGTATTTCAATCAACTGCAACGGTTCAAAATCGTTACCATATGATATTATGCAACGGTTATATAAGCTATTGCAACGATTTTTTAAGATATTACAACAGTTTTTTAACGCTACTGTAACGGTTTAATTACTATTGCTACGGTTTCTTATGGAGTAGCGATAACTATTGCAACGGTTTACAATACCTATTGTGACTGTTTACATAATCTATTGCGTCGGTTTGCGACAACTATTGCAACGGTTTTTATGGCCTATTGCAACGGTAGGATATTAAAATAATTATATAGCCCTAATTGTAAATTAACATTTAGGTATATAATAAATATCAATACACTACAATTTATATAAATCACAAAATAAAACTATTCATAACATTAATAATCCAAATCATCCAAAAAGCTAGTAATTAATATCCATAAAAGTAACACGTGTTCTTGCTCAAGTTCATAGATATTACAATTCAGTAGTTGGCATAAGTTTCAAAATGTCTAATACCAAAAGATTCCTAATAAATCAAGAGTTTCACTATAAATCTGAAAATCTTTTCAAGTGAGGTCTAATTCTTCACTGCTTTCATCTTCCTTTTCTTCATTTTCTCCACCTACAAAAAAAGATTAAGAAAGTCATTACCTTTTAAGCGTTTTAACATAGCATGACACCATTATAAGGAGCAGATAAAGATGCCAAAGTAAATAGCAAATCAAAATCAAATAAACCAAACTTCTAAATGTTCGCATTCATCCAGAACCACTAAAAGCAATTGAAGAAAAATTCTTTTGATAGCTAGTTGCTTGTTTCATTAGGAATATAGAAAGTGTTGTCAAAATGGGAAAAAATGTTCTCTGCCATCATAATTTGTATCTCAAAATGGAACAAAAACAGTGTCTAATAGATGTTTTGAACATATGTGCTATCTGAAAATTATGACGAATAAAGTTTGACAAAAATTTTGATATCAGTCATATTCACTCAAGGATGAAAGATGGAGCTTATGAGGGCTCATCCCTCCTTTTTCAATCAAAAATTCAATATGTAGAGTTTTGTATCTTCTATTTCTACTCTCAATTCAGAATATAGTCATGACGTGCATTACTTGGATTTAGCTAATATATCCCGGAGCTTTGTGCACATCGGAGGCACGCTTAACGAACTTTTTGTAAAACCTTAAAATTTCAAATATATTCAAGTAATCCAACTAGTCCCTAGATCTGCTTCTGTTTTTACTGATCCAATGGGCTAAATCACAAATATTTTTCCTGCAAATTGCAGATAGATGTAACAAAGTTGTTATTTCAGTTAGGAAGCATTGAAAATTTAGACGCTTCAAACAAAGTAGTATCAATTAAACTTACCAATTTAGTGTATCTAGTAGCTTAATTTTTTCCGAAAAAGTCTCACTTAACTCATTTGTTTCTAGTTAGCTAAATATTCCTCTTTGATGTCATAGCTAGTAACTAAAGAAGAAGCATAAAAACTCAGCAGCCATGTCCTAAACGTTCCATGCATATTCCTAATCTAAAATATATAGATTTTTTGCCAAAAAGAACACCAGACATGGAGCAACTTAATCCAGAAAATGCCATGCCCAGACAAGGATTTCTACAGAGAAGCACATGTTTAGGAGGCACTGTCCAGGCCAATTTGAACAAGTACATGACCTTGATTAAAATACCATAGTGGGAGCATTCTGCAGTCAGGATCCTTACTTCTACTTGGTGGTTGGATTGTAATTGGTAAGCTCAGGGGAGGGTGATGTTGTCACGACCTAATTTCTCCTATAGGTCGTGATGGCGCCCAACGCTACCGCTAGGCAAGCCAACAGTGAACTAACCGTGTGATTATTTCTTTTAACAATTTAGAAATTGTTGTTTTTTAGTTATTGGATAAATAAGAAGTGAAAAATTAAATGGCCTGAGAAATAGACAGTTTTAAAAACAAATGAGATGAAGTAATTTATAAAAAATCACCAATTGACTACTAGCACAATCTCCAAGACCCGGTGTCACAAGTGTATGAGCTACTAGTAGAATATACAAAATAATACTACACTACTATCTGAACTAAAATAGAAAGAAAGTAAAAGCAAAAGAAAGACTTCGGGTGCTAGAGAACGGGATCGGAAGGCAGCTCACCGCAAAGTCTCGAGGTAATCAAAAGTGCGTGCCGGGATAATAACCAGATGTGCCTGCCTTAGATCCTGCACGGGTAGTACGGAAGTGTAGCGTGAGTATATAAATAACATGTACCCAGTAAGTATCTAGTCTAACCTCGAAGAAGTAGTGACGAGGAGTCAACTTCAACACTTACTATGGGCTAACAATAAAATATCAAAATTTTATTACGCATGGGCTAGATAATGATAATGAAAACTAAATAACAAGAAATAATTAAATAATTCTTTCACCGATAATAAATTCTAAATAAATTTTCCATCATTTAACCATTTAACCTCTCAAGCCAATAAAACGATATCAAATATAATTGGGCTCCAAGTATTGTTACGCACGATTTATGCCGAGGACATACGACCCGATCCAAAATACATATACATATACTTTGTACACTACAGAGGGTCGAACGGAATAAATCATAGATGCATCTATTAACCTGCCGATGCGAACGATCCGCTCCCATGAGAGTAGTGGTTTTACCTCGCTCGCGAAAAATACTTGCGACGCGAGTGAACATAGATTTCTCAAAGTTATTATAATATCCTTCAATTCCTTCCAAAAATAAGAAATCTAAACTGGAAACTTTTAAATCTTGAAATCTTCAATCTTAGCTCTATTCAAGAAAATTAATAAGCATAATCAAATAACGGTGTCAACAAGGCATGGTGTAAACCTGGACATCACATGGAATATAGCTACGCACGGACTTTCGTCACCTAGTGCGTACGTAGCTCCCCACACAAGTAATTTACAATAAAACACACCTAAGGGGATGATTTCCCTCTTACAAGGATAGAAAAGAGACTTACCTCGTTCTCAAGTTCACTTCCGGTCCACAAATGTGCTTTAAACCCTCAACTCGGTGCCAAACGACTCGAAACTAGTCAAATGTTATATAAAATAGTCAATACATACTCAAAAGTTCATATTCTAATTTCTAACTTTTGAAGTGATTACCCAATCCCAATTGAAGAATTCCTAAAATTTATCCCCAGGCCCACGTGCCCGGATTCCAAAACATTTCGAAGAAAGTTTCTACCCATAGCCTCACGAAATCAAATATAGGATTTTTGCTCAATTCCCTAACCATTTTTGTGGTTAAATCCTTTTTTTATCAAAACCCTAGGTTTTCCTCAAAATCCCACCATTTACCTTGTTAAATCTACTTATGATTCGTGTACTTAGCTAAAGAATTGATAGGAATCACTTATCTCTTAATGTTGATTGAACCCCTCCCAAAAATGTTCTCAAAATCGCCTAAGACCAAACGGACGTCGATAACGTAAAAATCCACTTCAACCCAAACTTATGAAATTCACCCAAAATGCCAACTTTCAATATTAGGCGCCGAAACGTTCCCGGGTCATCAAAAACCCGATATGAAAATACGCCCAAGTCCGAAATTATTATACGAACCTATTGGAACCGAAAAATCCTGATTCCGAGATCGTTTACTCAAAATGTTGATCGAAGTCAAACTTAGCCTTTTAAGGCCAAACCAAGGAACCAAGTGTTCCGATTTCAACTCAAACCCTTCCAGATCCCGAACTAACTATCTCCGCAAGTTATAAAACACTAAAAGCACATACGGGAAGTCTTAATTAGGGGAACGGGGATCTAGAAAGCAAAACGACCGGTCAGGTCGTTACATTCAGCACCTCTTAAACAAAAGTTCATCCTCGAACGGGTCTAGAATCATACCCGGAGTGCTGAATAAGTGTGGATATCTGCTCCGCATGTCCTCCTCGGCCTCCCAAGTCACCTCCTCGACTGGTTGGCCCCTCTACTGAACTATTATCGCAGAAATCTTCTTGGACCTCAACTGGCGAACCTGCCTATCAACAATGGCAACTGGCTCCTCTTCGTAACCCAGGCTCTCATCTAGCTGAACCGTACTGAAGTCTAACACATGCGTCCTGTCGGCATTATACCTCCGAAGCATAGACACGTGAAAAGCCGGATGAACCCCCGATAGACTGGGAGGCAAAGCAAGCTCATAAGGAACCTCCCCAACTCATCTCGGCACCTCAAATGGACCTATAAATCTTGGGCTCAACTTGCCCTTCTTCCCGAACATCATGATCCCCTTCATCAGCGAGACTTTCAGGAGAACCTTCTCGCCCACCATAAACGATAAATCCCGCGCCTTCTGATCCGCGTAGCTTTTCTATTTGGACTATGTTGTGCGAAGTCGCTCCTGAATCAACTTTACCTTTTCCAAGGCATCCCTCACCAAATCAGTACCATATAACTTAGCCTCACCGGGCTCAAACCATCCGATGGGTGAACGATATCGCCGACCATATAAAGCCTCAAATGGAGCCATCTCGATGCTGGACTGATAACTTTTGTTGTAAGAAAACTTGGCAAAAGGCAAGAATATATCCCACTGCCCTCCAAAGTCAATCACACATGCTCTGAGCATATCCTCCAAGATCAGAACTGTCCTCTCCGAATGCCCGTTGGTCTGTGGATGAAAGGCCGTGCTGAGCTCTACACGGGTCCCCAACTCACTCTGTACTGATCTCCAGATATGAGAAGTAAATTGATGGCCTCTATCCGATATGATGGAAATAGGCACACCATACAACCGAACTATCTCCTGAATATAAATCTGGGCCAACCTCATTGAATTATACGTGGTCAGAACCGGAATGAAGTGTGCCGACTTGGTAAACCTGTCGACAATGACCCACACTGCATCAAACTTCCGCAAGGTCCGCGGCAACCCAACTACGAAGACCATGGTAATGTGCTCCCATTTCCACTCAGGTATAGTCATCTTCTGGAGTAGGCCACCTAGCCTCTGGTGCTCATACTTAACCTGCTGGCAATTTAGACACCTCGCAACATACTCAAATATGTCTTTCTTCATCCGCCGCCACCAATAATGCTGCCTCAGATCGTGATACATCTTTGTAGCACCTAGATGAATAGAATACAGAGAACTGTGCGCCTCCTCTAGAATCCTTTTCCTCAGCCCATCAACATTAGGAACACATAGACGACCCTAGCGTCGCAGAACACCATCTTCGCCGATAGTAACCTCCTTGGCACCACCATGTAATACCATCTCTTGGAGAACCAACAAGTGCGGATCATCAAACTGACGAGCCTTGATCTGCTCCAATAGTGAAGACTGGGAAACGACACATGCAAGAACTCAACTGGGCTCTGAAATATCCAACCTCACAAGTCTGTTAGCCAAGGACTGAATGTCCTAAGTTAATGGCCTCTCCTCTACTGAAATGAATGCCAAATTACCCATACTCTCCGCCTTTCTGCTCAAGGCAACCGCGACTACATTCGCCTTACCTGGATGATAAAGGATGGTAATATCATAGTCCTTTAATAACTCAAGCCACCTGCGCTGCCTCAAATTGAGATCCCTTTGCTTGAGCAAATGCTGCAAACTGCGATGATCAGTGTAAACCTCACAGGATACCCCATAAAGATAATGCCTCCAGATCTTAAGAGCGTGAACAATCGCGGCCAACTCCAAATCATGTACATGGTAATTCTTCTCATGGGGCTTCAATTGACGTGAAGCATATGCAATAACTCACCCCTCCTGCATCAATACACAACCCAAGCCAACACGTGAAGCGTCACAATACACAGTATATATCCCTTAACCGAAAAGCAACACTAACACCGGTGCTGAAGTCAATGCGGTATTGAGATTCTGAAAGCTCACCTCACAATCATCAGACCATCAGAACGAAGCACCCTTCTGGGTCAATCTAGTCAAAGATGCCACAATAGATGAGAACCCCCCCCCCAAACCGGCAATAATAACCTGCAAACGCCAAGAAGCTCCTGATCTCAGTTGGCGTAGTAGGACGAGGCCAATAGTGAACAGCCTCGATCTTCTTGGGATCCACCTTAATACCCTCGCCTGATACAACATGTCCCAAGAATGCCGTAGAATCTAACCAAAACTCACACTTGGAGAACTTAGCATATAGCTTCTGTTCTCGCAAGATCTGAAGCACCACTCTCAAATGCTGCTCGTGCTCCTCCATGCTGCGCGAGTAGATCAAAATGTCATCAATGAAGACAATGACAAACGAGTCAATATATGGCCTGAACACCCCGTTTATCAAATCCATAAACGCCGCTGGGGCGTTAGTGAAACCAAAGGACATCACTAGGAACTCATAATGGCCATATCTAGTCAAGAAAGTAGTCTTCGGAACATCTGAATCCCAAATCTTTAACTGATGGTACCCCGATCTCAAGTCGATCTCAGAGAACACCATAGCACCCTGCAACTGGTAAAATAAATCATCAATATGCAGCAACGGGTACTTGTTCTTGATGGTAACTTTGTTCAACTGGCGGTAATCAATGCACATTCGCGTAGTCCCATCTTTCTCCTTCACGAATAACATTGGTACACCCCAAGGCGATACACTTGGTCTGATAAACCCCTTTGGTAGCAACTCCTCAAGCTGTTCCTTCAACTCCTTCAACTCTTTCAGAGCCATACGGTATGGTGGGATAGATATAGGCTGGGTGCCTAGAGCCAAATCAATGGAGAAATCGATATCACAGTCTGGTGGCATGCCTGGAAGATCAGAAGGAAACACATCGGAGAACTCCCGGACTACGGGCACTGAATCATTCGCCGGAGTCTCTGCACTAGTATCCCGAACATAAGCTAGATAAGCCAAACAACCTTTCTCAACCACGTGTCGATCCTTCAGAAAAAAGACAACCCGGCTAGATGTACTGACGGACGAACCCTTCCACTCCAATCTAGGCAACTCTGGCATCGCCAAGGTAACAGTCTTGACATTAAAATCAAGGATGGCGTGATAAGGAGATAACCAGTCCATGCCCAAGATGACCTCAAAGTCAGTCACATCAAGCAACAGAAGATCCACTCTAGTCTCATAACCACAGAATGTAACAATGCAGGACTGATAGACCCGATCCAGAACAACAGAATCGCCCACTGGAGTGGACACATAAATAGGAGTACCCAAGGACTCACGAGAAACATCCAAGAAATGAGCAAACAGAAATCTCACATATGAATATGTAGACCCTGGATCAAATAATACTGAAGCATCCCTACCGCAGACAGAAATAATACCCGTGATCATGGCATCTGAGGCCACTGCATCTGGTCTAGCCGGGAATGCATAGAATCTAGCTGGAGTGCCACCTGACTGGCCTCCACCTCTAGGACGGCCCCTACCCGCCTGCCCTCCGCCTCTAGGTGGACGGCTGGTGCAACTACTGGTGCTGTAAACATAGGCTGAGAACTCTGCCGCATTGCCTTGCCCCAAAGTTTGGGACCAAACCTCTTCATGTGGCCAGGATCCCCGCACTCGTAACAACCCCTCAGAGCGGTGGACTGCTGCCTTGATGTCACGACCCAAGTTCTCCCTCCGTAAACTGTCGTGAAGGCACCTAGTCTCTACGACTAGGTAAGCCTAACGAGTTGTGGAAAAAGGAAATAAAATGCAAAACTGGCAAGTTACGATTTAAAGTATAATAAAAGATTTGAAATGCCGCTCGGCATATACAATACACACTCTCAAATATAAAACAAAACTCCAAAACCCAGAATCTCATGAAATCACAAATATAGAAACTACACAGTGTTCTAACTCCAGAATGTCTAAGCAAAAGTAAATACAGGAAGTCTAATGCTAAGGGAAGAATAGAGAGGGACTTCTGGATCTGCGGACGCGTAAGATATACCTCGAAGTCTCTGATATCACCCGCCTCACTGATAGAACGGCTGAGTAGAAGAACCTGGGTCTGCACATGAAAAACATGTGCAGGAAAGGGCATGAGTACACCACAGCGGTACCCAGTAAGTGCTAAGCCTAACCTCGATCGAGTAGTGACGAGGAAGGTCAGGGCCCTACTGGTTATATATATAAAAACAAGGAAAACAGTATGAAATGCGACAGTATAACCAAAATACTAACAGTTGTTAAAGAATACAATCACAGAAGGAATATGACTCAGCACATAGAGATAGCAACAGGGGAACTCCCGGGATACCGTCCGTAGTCCCAAACGTAAATGTCCAGAGGATCTCCCGGGATACTGTCCCGTTGTCCAAATCGTAATTATGCAGGGGAAACTCCCGGAATACCAATCCGTAGTCCCAAAGTAAATATCCAGTACAGGGGAATCTCCCGGGTGCCATCCCGTAGTCCCAAATGTAAACGTGCAGGGTGATCTCCCGGAATACCGATCCGTAGTCCCAAAGTAAACATGCAGGGGGATCTCCCAAGATATCGTCCCGTCGTCCCAAAGTAAACACACAGCAGTATCAAGAAAGATCTATAGTTCTGTTCGAGAATAAACATAAATTCTACTCTAAACATGCTGCACAAAATACAAGTAAGCAGTTAAAGCAGGTAAGCCAATTAGATCTCATAAGCATGCTTTTCCTAAACTAAACAAGAGGCTTCAAGTACAGTTGTTGCTCAATTACAAGAAAACATAGATATTTACTTAATGAAAACAGGGGTTTTTCAACAATTAGCACGTGTACGCACTCGTCACCTCACGTACACGGCACTCATATAACAACAGTACCAAATCCTAAGGGGATTTTCCCCACACAAGGTTAGGCAACCAGCTCAAATCAACTTGAAATCATGTTCTTGCCACGAGTACCCGACTCAAAATGGCCCAAATTTATTCAAATTAATTGCATAATGTAAATATAACTACAAGTAACTCATTTAACTAATTAATTCAAAGCTAACACACGAAATTAAGAAAATCGCCCCAAAAAGTCCCCCGGGCCCACGCCTCAGAGTCGGGTAAAATTTACAAATTCTGAACACCCGATCACTCACGAGCACACTCGAACAAAAATCATCAAAATCCGACGTCAAAATCTCATTCAAAACTCGAATTCTCAATTGGGGAACTTTTCTCCCATTTCCAAACTTTTATCCCCCAAATTCTTAATTAGAAGAGGAAAACAACAATAGATTATAGTACTAAGATCAAAATCGAGTTAGAATTCGTTACCCAATGATTCTCCTTCGAAAACCCTCAAAAAATCATCTCCCACCGAGCTCCAACGATTTTTGTGTTATGAAACCTTAAACCCTCGAATTTTGTATATCTGCCCAGCGATTTCCGCTTCTGCGTTCATGGGACCGCACCTGCGGTCCCACTTCTGCGGCCGAAATCGCACCTGCGACTCACTCTATCGCATCTGCGGGCTCTTCACCGCAGGTGCGAAAATACCAGAAGCAGCAACCTTCAGATTTTGCCTAAGTCCAAAATCACCTCCGTAAAGCATTCGAAACTCACCCGAGGCCCCCAGGACCTCAACCAAACATACCAACCAATCCTAAAATATCATACAGACTCATTCTAACTCTCGGATCACACCAAACAACCCTAAATCCACGAATCACCCTCCAATCCAAGCCTAAGGAACTTGAAATTTCAAGAATCCTACACCCGATGATTAAACCAACCAAACCAAGTCCGATTGATCCCAAAATTTGCACACAAGTCACATTCAACACTATGGAGCTATTCCAACTCTCGGAATCGGATTTCGACCTCGATATCAAAATTTCACTATCGATCCGGAAACTTCAAAAATTCAACTTTCGGCATTTCAAGCCTAAATAAGCTACGGACCTCCAAAACACCATCCGAACATGCCCCTAAGCCTGAAATCACTCAACGGAGCTAACGGAATCGACAGAATTCCATTCCGAGTTCGTCTTTACACTGTTCCGACTACGGTCTACATTCTAAAGCTTAAGCTCTCATTTAGGGACTGAGTGTCCCAAAACACTCCGAAACTCATAACTAATCTTCCCGACAACTCACAATAGCAGAAACGAACACGGGGAAAGCAGTTAATAGGGGATCAGGGCGTTAATTCACAAAATGACCGGCCGGGTCGTTACATCCTCCCCCTCTTAAAACATTCATTCGTCCTCGAACGAGCATAGAGACATACCTGAAGTGGTAAAAAGATGAGGGTAACAGCTGCGCATATCCTGCTCGGTCTTCCACGTCGCCTCCTCGACCGGCTGACCCCGCCACTGAACCTTTACTGATGCAATGTTCCTTGACCTCAACTTTCAAACATGCCTGTCCAATATCGCCACTGGCTCCTCAACATAAGATAGATCCTTGTCCAACTGGACTAAACTGAAATCCAACACGTGCGACGGATCACCGTGATACTTCCGGAGCATCGAAACATGAAATACCGGATGAACTCCTGCCAAGCTGGGAGGTAAGGCAAGCTCATAAGCAACCTCCCCAACACGTCTCAATACCTCAAAAAGGGACAATAAACCTCAGACTCAATTTCCCCTTCTTCCCAAATCTCATTACGCCCTTCATAGGCGAAACCCGAAGCAAGACCAACTCTCCAACCATGTAGGAAACATCACGAACCTTCCGGTCCGCATAACTCTTCTGTCTGGACTGTGCTGTACGGAGTCTATCCTGAATCACCTTAACCTTATCTAAGGTATCCTGAATCAAGTCTGTGATAATCTAGCCTCACCCGGCTTAAACCAACCCACCGGGGATCTACACTGCCTACCATACAAGGCCTCATATGGTGCCATCTGAATGCTGGACTGATAACTGTTGTTGTAGGCAAACTCCGCCAGTGGCAAGAACTGATCCCAAGAACCTCCAACTCCATCACACACGCACGAAGCATATCCTCAAGAATCTAAATAGTGCGCTCGAACTGTCCGTCCGTCTGGGGGTGAAATGCTATGCTCAACTCCACCAGAGTACCCAACTCATGTTGTACGGCCCTCAGAACCGTGATGTGAACTGAGTACCTCTATCTGAAATGATGGAAACTGGAATATCATGCAGACGAACAATCTCCCGGATATAAATCTCCGCCAACCGCTCCGAAGAATAGGTAGTACACACAGGAATGAAGTGCACGGACTTGGTCAGCCGATCCACAATCACCCAAATGGCATCGAACTTTCTCAAAGTCCATGGGAGTCCAACTACGAAGTCCATGGTGATCTGCTCCCACTTCCACTCCAGAATCTCTATCTGCTGAAGCAAACCACCCGGTCTCTGGTGCTCATACTTTACCGGCTGACAGTTGAGGCACCGAGCTACAAACCCAACTATATCTTTCTTCATCCGCCTCCACCAATAGTGCTGTCTCAAATCCCGGTACATTTTCGCGGCACCCAGATGGATGGAATACCGCGAACTGTGGGCTTCCTCTAGAATCAATTCCCGAAGCCCATCAACATTGGGTACACAAATCCGACCCTGCATCCTCAATACCCCATCATCACCAATGGTCACATCTCTGGCATCACCATGCAGAACCTTGTCCTTGAGGACAAGCAAATGAGGGTCATCAAACTGGCGCTCCCGGATACGATAAAATAAGGAAGATCGAGAAACCACACAAGCAAGGATCCGACTGGGCTCCGAAAGGTCCAATCTCACAAACTGGCTGGTTAAGGCCTGAACATCCATCGCCATGGGCCTCTCCGCTGCTGGTAGGTAAGCCAAACTCCCCAAACTCTCCGCCCAGCGACTCAAAGCATCGGCCACTACATTGGCCTTGCCCGGGTGATACAAGATAGTGATATCATAGTCCTTCAACAGCTCTAACCACCTCCTTTGGCGCAAATTTAGGTCCTTCTGCTTGAACATATGCTGCAAACTCCGGTGAATAAATCTCACAAGGCACACCGTACAAATAATGACGCCAGATCTTCAAGGCGTGAACAATATAAGCTAACTCGAGATCATGGATAGGATAATTCTTCTCATGCACCTTCAGCTGTCATGATGCGTAGGCAATCACCCTTACTTTTTCTTCACTTGAATCATAATTACAAGAATCTAGATTTGAGTATCGTGTCGTAAGAAAAAAAAATGAATCGGAAAAAAAGATTTCTTTTTTTATTGAATTGAACGTGTTCATTCATTTTGACTACTTTAGCATATTTTCTCATACTAATTTCTACTCTACCTTCCCGGAGTTCATTCTCCGGGGAACTCCATTTAAATTATTCTGGTGGACTCTTTCCAATCTACTTCCTTTATGATTTCGTTCGAAATCATATAAAGACAATTCCTATTTGATATAGCTATTTGTGTACCGTCCTGCATCAACACCGTTCCAAGGCCAATCCTCGAGGCATCACAATAGACAGTATAAGACCCCGAACCTGTAGGCAATATCAAAATTGGGACCGTAGTCAAAGTTATCTTGAGCTTCTGGAAGCTCTCCTCACACTTTTCCGTCCACTGGAACGAAGCACCCTTCCGGGTCAGCCTGGTCATAGGTGCTACAATAGACGAAAATCCCTCAACAAATCGACGTTAATAAGCCGCCAGGCCTAGAAAACTACGGATCTCTGTAGCTGAGGATGGTCTGGGCCAACTCTGCACTGCTTCCACTTTCTTCGGATCCACCTTTATCCCCTCACTCGATACCACGTGACCCAAGAATGCCACGGAATCCAACCAGAACTCACACTTCGAGAACTTTGCATATAACTTCTTTTCTCTCAAAGTCTGAAGCACTGTCCTCAGGTGATACTCATGATCTTCCCGACTCCGAGAGTATACCAGAATGTCATCAATAAAAACAATGACGAACGAGTCAAGATACGGCCGGAACACACTGTGCATTAAATGCATGAAGGCTGCTGGGGCATTGGTCAGCCCAAATGACATAACAAGGAACTCGTAATGACTGTACCGAGTCCTGAAAGCAGTCTTCGTAATATCTGGCTCCTGAATCTTCAATTGATGGTAACTTGAACGCAAGTCAATCTTAGAAAACACTCGTGCACCCTGTAGCTGGTCAAACAGATCATCAATACGAGGCAAAGGATACCGGTTCTTCACTGTAACCTTGTTCAACTGGCGATAATCAATGCACATCCAC
This sequence comes from Nicotiana attenuata, assembly GCF_001879085.1. Classification (NCBI taxonomy): domain Eukaryota; kingdom Viridiplantae; phylum Streptophyta; class Magnoliopsida; order Solanales; family Solanaceae; genus Nicotiana; species Nicotiana attenuata. Next base: position 191,119 of record NW_017671142.1, on the reverse strand, counting down.
ATAGAACCATCCTTTTTCTTCTCAAACAAGACAGGAGCACCCCAAGGTGATACACTGGGCCGAATAAAACCCTTATCGAGCAATTCCTGCAGCTGTTCCTTCAACTCCTTCAACTCAGGATGAGCCATATGGTACGGAGGAATAGAAATAGGCTGAGTGCCCGACAACAGATCAATGCCAAAATCAATATCTCTATCGGGCGGCATGCCCGGAAGATCAGCTGGAAACACATCAGAGAAATCACGTACTTCTGGGACTGAATCAACTGTAGGGGTATCAATACTGACATCTCTCACATATGCTAGATACGCGTCACACCCCTTCTCAACCATTCGCTGAGCCTTAAGGAATGAAATAACTCTACTAGAAGTGTGATCTAAGGTACCCCTCCACTCTACTCGCGGTACACCTGGCATAGCCAGCGCCATGGTTTTGGCATGACAATCAAGAATAGCATAATGGGGCGACAACCAGTCCATGCCCAAGATAACATCAAAGTCTACCATGCTGAGCAGTAACAAATCGGCTCTGGTCTCAAAACCACTAAGAGTAACCAAACACGACCGATAAACGCGGTCCACAACAAGAGAATCTCCCACAGGAGTAGAAACATAAACATGAGAACTCAAAGAATCCCGAGATACGCCCAAATGCGGGGCAAAATAAGTGGACATATAAGAATAAGTGGAGCCTGGATCGAATAAAACTGATGCATCTCTATGACAGACCAGGACAATACCTGTGATGACAGAATAGGAGGCGACAGCCTCAGTACGGGCAGGGAGGGCATAATATCTGGCCTGGCCTCCCCCTCTAGGGCAACCTCTACTCCCAGACCTCCACCTCTAGCTGGCTGGGCAGGTGCGGTAGCAACTAGTGCTGTAATCATAGCCTGAGAACTCTGCAGAGCACGCTCTGGCTGAGAAGTCTGTGGAGGTGCACCCCTCCTAAGTCTGGGGCAATCCTCACCATATGGCGTGTGTCGCCACACTAATAACAAGCTCTAGACGGACGTGGCGACTGTGACTGGCTCGGGCCAGGTCTGCTGGACTGACCACTGAAAGCACCCCGTGCAGGAGGCGCACTAGATACATGAGGTGCATAATAGGGCTCTTGAGGTCTAGGAGGAGCTGGAATACCACTGGCTGTTGGAAGAGCTGAATGAACGGGGCGACTCATATAACCCCTACCATGACGACCTGCAGCTGGAGCACGGGCACTAGAATAATGGCCCGACTCTCGAGACCTCTTGGCCTCCCTCTCCTCTCTATCCCGAGCATGCATACCCTCTACTCTCCTAGCAATGCTCACCACCTGCTGATAAGAAATATCCATCTCCAACTCCCGAGCCATGCTAGACCTGATGCTGGGAATGAGCCCCTCAATAAACCGGCGAACTCTCTCGCGAACTGTAGAAACCAGAGGCTGGTGCATGCCTAGCCAAGTAAGTGAAACGGACATCATACTCCAAAACAGTCATAGTGCCCTGGCGCAAATGCTCAAACTCTGCGCGCCATGCGTCCCTGAGGCTTTGAGGGACAAACTCTCTCAAGAACATATCTGAAAACTGAGTCCAAGTAAGGGAAGCTGCCTCAGCTGGACTGTCCAACTCAAAAGTACGCCACCACTGATAGGCTGCTCCTCGAAGCTGGAAGGCAGTGAAAGAAACCCCACTCGATCCTGATATACCCATAGTGCGGAGGATACGATAGCACTCTTCCAGAAATCCCTGGGCATTCTCTGATGCTAGAACACTGAATGTAGGAGGCTGGTACTTCTTGAACCTCTCAAGCCTCCTCTGCTCCTCCTCTGAAGTTACTGCCCTATCCTCGGGCTGAACTGGGGCTGCAGGCGGTACCGATATAACCTCTAGGACCTGCTCGACCTGTACTCGCTGCTCAGGAGTGCGGGCGGCGGGAGTCTGTGCTGCTCCCCCAGCCTGAGATGTGGCTGCAGCAAGGGGACGCAACCCAGCCTAAGCTAGAGTGGTGTACATACTCATGAACTGCGCAAGAGTCTCCTGGAGAGCTGGAGTAGTAGTAGCAATAGGCATATCAGGCGCCTGGAATCCGGCTGGAGCTGCTGGTGGCTCCTTTGTAGCAGCTCACGGGGGTGCTCTGGCTGCACCACGTGCGCGTCCTCGGCCCCTACCCCGGCCCGGACCTCTGACGGCTCTACTAGGGGGCACGGGTGTCTGGTCACCTCCGGTAGCTCGTGTCCTCACCACCTGTGAGAGAATAGAAGACAGAGTTTTAGAATTTTGATATCAAAAATCTCGCACGACAAGGAAATCAAATGAAGTGGAATTTTCCTAACAGTTACATAGCCTCTAGTAGATAAGTAAAGACGTCTCCGTACCGATCCGCGAGACTCTAATAAACCGGCTTGAGATTCTTGACTCCTATGAACCTAGAGCTCTGATACCAACTTGTCACGACCCAAGTTCTCCCCCCGTGAACTGTCGTGACGGCACCTAGTCTCTACGACTAGGTAAGCCTAACGAATTGCAGAAAAAGGAAATAAAGTGCGAAACTGGCAAGTTACGATATAAAGCATAATAAAAGAGTTTGAAATGCCGTTTGGCATATACAATACACACTCTCAAAACTAAAACAAAACTCCCAAAACCCGGAATCTCATGAAATCACAAGCTATAGAAACTACACAATGTTCTAACTCCAGAATGTCTAAGCAAAAGTAAATACAGGAAGTCTAAAGCTAAGGGAAGAATAGAGAGGGATTTCTGGATCTGCGGACGCGACAGATATACCTTGAAGTCTCTGATATCGCACGCCTCACTAATAGAACGGTTGAGCAGAAGAACCTGGATCTGCACACGAAAAACATGTGCAGGTAAGGGCATGAGTACACCACAGCGGTACCCAGTAAGTGCCAAGCCTAACCTCGGTCGAGTAGTGACGAGCAAGGTCAGAGCCCTACTGGTTATATATATAAAAACAAGGAAAACAGTATGAAATGCGAGAGTATAACCAAAATACTAACAGTTATTAAAGAATAGAATCACAAAAGGAATATAACTCAGCACACAGAGATAGCAACAGGGGATCTCTCGGGATACCGTCCCGTAGTCCCAAACGTAAATGTCCAGAGGATCTCCCGGGATACCGTCCCGTAGTCCAAATCATAATTGTGTAGGGGGAAACTCCCGAAATACCAATCCGTAGTCCCAAAGTAAATATCCAGTACAGGGGAATCTCCCGGGTGCCATCCCGTAGTCCCAAAAGTAAACGTGCAGGGGGATCTCCCGGAATAGCGATCCGTAGTCCCAAAGTAAACATGCAGGGGGATCTCCCGGGATATCGTCCCGTAGTCCCAAAGTAAACACACAGCAGTATCAAGAAAGAATCTATAGTTCTGTTCGAGAATAAACAGAAATTCTACTCTTAACATGCTGCACAGAATACAAGTAAGCAGTTAAAGCAGATAAGCCAATTAGATCACATAAGCATGCTTTTCCTAAACTAAACAAGAGGCTTCAAGTACAAGTATTGCTCAATTACAAGAAAACATAGATATTTACTTAATGAAAACGGGGTTTTTCAACAATTAGCACGTGTACGCACTCGTCACCTCACGTACACAACACTCATATAACAACAGTACCAAATCCTAAGGGGATTTCCCCCACACAAGGTTAGGCAAGCCACTTACCTCGAACCAGCTCAAATCAACTTGAAATCACGTTCTTGCCATGAGTAACCGACTCAAAATGGCCCAAATCTATTCAAATTAATTGCATAATGTAAATATAACTTCAAGTAACTCATTTAACTAATTAATTCGTAGCTAACACACGAAATTAAGAAAATCGCCCCAAAAAGTCCCCCAGGCCCACGCCTCTGAATCGGATAAAATTTACAAATTCTAAACACCCGATCACTCACGAGCACACTCGAACAAAAATCATCAAAATCTGACGTCAAAATCTCACACAAAACTCGGATTCTCAATTGGGGAACTTTTCTCCCATTTCCAAACTTTTATCCCTCAAATTCCTAATTAGAAGAGGAAAACAACAATAGATTATAGTACTAAGATCAAAATCGACTTAGAATTTGTTACCCAATGATTCTCCTTTAAAAACCCTCGAAAAATCGTCTCCCACCGAGCTCCAATTCGATTTTTGTGTTATGAAACCTCAAACCCTCGAATTTTCTATATCTGCCAAGCGATTTCCGCTTATGCGGTCATGGACCGCACCTGCGGTCCCGCTTCTGCGGCTGGGGACTCGCACCTACGAGATTTCATTAAACGGCCATAAACCGCTCCTGCGATACCTTCTCCGCATATGCGGTCCGCTTCTGCAGTCCAATAGCCGCATCTGCTGTCACTGGCCAATAGTGCCAAAATTGCACCTGCAACTCACTCCATCGCATCTGCGGGCCGTACCTGCGGGCTCCTCACCGCGGGTGCGAAAATACCAGAAGCAGCAACCTTCCGATTTTGCTTAAGTCCAAAATCACCTCCGTAAAGCATCCGAAACTCACCCGAGGCCCCCGGGACCTCAACCAAATATACCAACCAATCCTAAAACATCATACGAACTCATTCCAACTCTCGAATCACATCAAACAACTAAATCCACGAATCACCCTCCAATCCAAGCCTAAGGAACTTGAAATTTCAAGAATCCTACACCCGATGATAAAACCAACCAAACCAAGTCCGATTGACACCAAAATTTGCACACAAGTCACATTCAACACTACGGAGCTATTCCAACTCTCAGAATCAGATTTCGACCCCGATATCGAAATTTCACTATCAATCCGGAAACTTAAAAAATTCAATTTTCGGCATTTCAAGCCTAAATAAACTACGGACCTCCAAAACACCATCCGAACATGCCCCTAAGCCCGAAATCACTCAACGGAGCTAACGGAATCGACAGAATTCTATTTCGAGGCCGTCTTCACACTGTTCCGACTACGGTCCAAATTCTAAAGCTTAAACTCTCATTTAGGGGCTAAGTGTCCCAAAACACTCCGAAACTCATAACGAATCTTCCCGACAACTCACAATAGCAGAAACGAACACAGGGAAAGCAGTTAATAGGGGATCGGGGCGTTAATTCACAAAATGACCGACCGGGTCGTTACACTTGAAGTCTGACCCTGATGGCCTGAATACCCATTGCAGGAACCCGGAATAGCTGGTAGGCGTTAGGAACTCTCTGGCATGGCACTAAAATAAGGTTGCACTGGAGCGCTCGAGGAGGCGGCGGTGCTGGATATATGGGCCTGCTAGGCTGACCTCTCCTAAATCGACCCCTACCCTCAGACGGGGCACTACTGAACTCTCCGGAATAACGAAACCGCTTGTCCCGCGACATCTACTTTGGGCCCCGCTGACGATAACCCTCAATCCCCCGAGCTATCTCAACAACTAGCTCGTAAGAAGTCCCCTTCTTAATCTCTCGACCATAGTGGCCTGAATACCTGAGTGCAACCCCGCAACAAACCTCCGTACACTCTCCACATCAGTAGGAAGTATCATAAGTGCATGGCGAGATAACTCAGAGAGTCTCGCCTCATAATCGGTCACCGACATCTGACCCTGCTGGAGATGCTCAAACTGAATCCGCAACTCTTCCCTTTGAGAGGGTGGAATATACATATCTAGAAAGGTAGGTGTGAACTGGTCCCAAGTCTAGGGAGGAGAACCTGCTGGTCTGCCAAGAAGATAAGACTGCGACCATCTACGGGCCCTGCCCTTCAGTTAGAAAGTAGTAATATCCACCCCGTGGGTCTCTAATATCCTCATGTTGTGCAGTCTATCCCTGCACCGATCAATGAAGTCCTGGGGATCCTCATGTCACTCACCTCCAAAGACAGGAGGGTGTAGCCAAGTCCATCTGTCCAATAGCTTCTATGGCTCACCGACTGCAGCTGGTCTAGCCTTAGGCATGGCTGCTACCACTAGCTGGGTTCCCACGGGTAGTGCGCCCGGGGTCTGATACACGACAACCGCATGCCCAGGAGCCTGAGCTGTAGGGGTCTGTGCATTCCCTCCCGTCTGTGATGTGCCCGGGTCCACTGGAAATAAACCAACTTGAGTCATAGTATCCATGAGCCGTAGCATACGGCCCATGAACTCCTGGATGCCCGGTGCTGACATGAAATCTATCAGGACTGGCTCTGCTGCAGGCATTTCGCCCTGCTCCCCAATAATAGGGTCCTCTACTAGATCCGCTAGTGACATAGCTGGAGCAACTCTGGGACGTCCTCGTCCCCTACCTCGGGTTGGTGCTCTTCCCCGGCCTCTTCCTTGGCCTATAGCAATAGGGGGAGTAGCTCCTCCCGGGTCTGGAACATCCGCGGTGCACATTCTCACCATTTGTGAGAGAATAAGAGAAAGATACTTAGTATAACATCAACTGCACGATAGGAGATGAAGAAAGAGTAGTTTCCTAACACTTTATAGCCTCTCGAATATAAGTACAGACGTCTCTGCACCGATCAGCAAGACTCTATTAGGCCTGCTCAAAACTTGTGAGACCTACGTGAACCTAGTGCTCTGATACCATGTTATCACGATCCAATTTCTCCTATAGGTCGTTATGGCGCCCAACATTACCGCTAGGCAAGTCAACAGGGAACTAACCGTGTGATTATTTCTTTTAAAAATTTAGAAATGGTTGATATTTAGTTATTGGATAAATAAGAAGTGAAAAATTAAATGACCTGAGAAATAGACAGTTTTAAAAGCAAATGAGAAGAAGTAATTATTCAAAAATCACCAAGTGACTACTAGCATAATATCCAAGACCTGATGTCACAAGTGTATGAGCTACTAGTAGAATATACAAAATAATATTACATTACTGTCTGGAGTGAAATAGACAGAAAGTAAAAGCAAAAGAAAGACTCTGGGTGCTGCAGAATGGGCTCGAAAGGCAGCTCACCACAAAGTCTCGACGTAATCAGGAGTGCGCTCCGGGATGATAACCAGATGCACCTGCCTCAGATCCTGCACGGGTAGTGCAGAAGTATAGCGTGAGTACATAAACAACATGTACCCGGTAAGTATCTAGTCTAACCTCGAAGAAGTAGTGACAAGGGGTCGACTTTGACACTTACTATGGGCTAATAATAAAATATCAAAATTTTAAATACGCATGGGCTAAATAATGATAATGAAAACTCAATAACAAGAAATAAATAAACAATTCTTTCACTGATAATAAATTTCAAATTGAAATCTAAACTCGAAACTTTTAAATCTTGAAATCCTCAATCTCAGCTCTATTCAAAGAAATTAATAAGCATAATCAAATAACGATGTCAACAAGGCATGGTGTAAACCTAAGACTACCCGGACATCACATGGAATGTAACTACGCACGGACTCTCATCATCTAGTGCGTACGTAGCTCCCCACACAAGTAATTTACAAACAAACACACCTATAGGAATGGGTTTCTTATTACAAGGTTAGAAAAGAGACTTACCTCGTTCTCAAGTTCACTTCCGGCCCACAAATGTGCTTTAAACCCTCAACTCGGTGTCAAACGACTCGAAACTAGTCAAATGTTACATAAAATAGTCAATACGTGCTCAAAAGTTCACATTCTAACTATTAAAGTGATTACCCAATCCCAATTAAAGAATTCCTAAAATTCATCCCCGGGTCTACGTGATCTGAAAATTTCCGAAGAAAGTTGTTACCCATAGCCTCACGAACTCAAATATATGATTTTCACTCAATTCCATAACCATTTTTGTGGTTAAATTCCATTTTTATCAAAACCCTAGGTTTTCCTCAAAATCCCCTAAAACCCACCATTTTCCTTGTTAAATCTACTTATGATTCATGTATTTAGCTAAAGAATTGATAGGAATCACTTACCTCTTGATATTGATGGAACCCCTCCCAAAAATGCTCTCAAAATCGTCTAAGACCAAGTGGAAATGAGGGAATTAAAGCTAAGTCCCGCAATAAAAGCTGTTTCACAGGTCGCAGGTGTCGCATTTGTGACACCTTGTTCGCAAATGCGACAAAATCATCGCAAATGCGAAGAGGGACAGTTCGCAAAAGCGGCAGGATCTTCGCAGATACGAAATCCTTAGTGCCTTCCCCACTTCGCAAATGTGAATTGTTCCTCGCAAATGCGATCAAAACTTCACATTTGCGAGACCTGCAACACCAGCCCAAAAAACCAGAAAAACTAAATTCCTTCCACCCCTCCGAACGCGTCCCAAATTCATCCGAGCCCTCGGGGCTCCACACCAAATATTCACACAAGTCTAAAAATATCATACGAACTTGCTCGTGCGATCGAAACACCGAAATAACATCTAAAATCGCGAATTGGACGCCAAAACGCATGGATTAAATCATGAAACTCAAAAACTTCTAAAAATACTTCCGCGTGTCCGATTCTTATCAAATCGACTTGGAATGATGCCAAATTTTGTGTGTAAGTCATAAATGACATTACGGACCTACTCCAACTTCAAGAATCATAATTCGAACCCGATATCAAAATGTCCACTCCCCGGTCAAACTCCCAAAAACCTTCAAATTTCCAACTTTCGCCAAATGACCTCGAAGCAACCTACGGACCTCCAAATCCACATCAGGACGTGCTCCTAAGATCATAATCACCATACGGAGATATTCCCAGGCTCAGAATCCCAAACGGACGTCGATAATGTAAAAATCCACTTCAAACCAAACTTATGAAATTCACCCAAAATGTCAACTTTCAATATTAGGCGCTGAAACGTTCTTGGGTCATCCAAAACCCGATCCGAACATATGCCAAAGTCTGAAATCATCATACAAACCTATTGGAACCTTCCAATCCCGATTCCGAGGTCAGTTACTCAAAATGTTGAGCGAAGTCAAGCTTAGCCTTTTAAGGCCAAACCAAGGAACCAAGTGTTCCGATTTCAATCCGAACCCTTCCAAATCCCGAACTAACCATCCCTGCAAGTCATAAAACAGTAAAAGCACATACGAGGAGTCTTATTTAGAGCAATGGGGATCTAAAAAGCTAAACGACCGTTTAGATCGTTACAGATGTGGAAAGCCCGAGTAGGTGGGATGTAATAAGTTGGAGGGAAGTTTAGGGTCTAACTTTAATGTAGACTTCAATTATGCTCAAAAGAGGAGAGAAAAGACTTCTGTCAGTGTGTACTAGGAATTCCAAGTTGCTACAGGATGTTGAAAAATGCTGCAATAACTTGGTAAAAACCTTCTATCTGAATTGGTTGAGAAGTTTAATCTTAAGGTTCTAAAGCACCTATGAATATCATTATTGCCTCTCGTAAAAATTGTTAGCAGAAGAATAGGAGAAATTTGTAAAGGCGATATACTAGCTAATTGAAATTGAGGTCTAGGCTTGCTGTTACGTTTCCATAGGATCTCATATTGACTTAGAAACTTTTTAATCTTGCCATTTATTTGTATGTTAGAAGCAAATCTGGAAAACATCTAGTATTAGAGATCTTAAGCTTTTGTTCTTTTGGATATGTGCATCCTTGGGAGGCTGTGTCTGCTGCTGAGAAGTACCAACTTAGTTCAGTCTTATTGCATTTTCTTTTAACCTCAACAATCTCTTTGTCTTAACCCCTATGGCCATTTAGGTACTAGAATGTACTCCTTAATGTTACATTTTTATGTGTGAAGGAGGACTGATTTAGTTACATTGCATTACGCAATCGTTCCACCAACTGTTATTGAAGATAAGATCACGTAGCCTCTTAGTCTGCACGAGTTGAATTTGAAATTGGGAATTGACTGGACTGACTTAAATGAAATAACATGGTTAAGGAAATAGCTCAGTTGATCAAGATGGACTACTTTCACAATATATTTCAGATGTAGACTCACGATTTTTCTGTTTCACATTCAATTTTTTCTTTTGACGTTCATTTATTTTATTATTTCAGGTTATGCCAATGAAGTTTGAGAATTTATCATGGAAGGATTTTAATAGGGTGAAGAGTTGCGAAAATTGTTTGAGGGATATGTATATACTATTTTATTATTGTCGGTATTTGATAGGATTAATTACAATGACATTAATTGTTTAGTTTAAACAATGTAATTTTTTTTATCCTTTTCACTGATACATTCATACTATGGAATATTCTTTCTTTTATTTTTCTTGATATTACAATTTTTTTTATGAATTCATAGTAATATCTTTGTTAGCATTTGTCACTTGGAAGATAATTTTAACAACAACAAATACAAGTTGTCAAAAGGACTAGACAAAGCATTACAATTGTTGTTAAAACTTTCATATTTTTTACGGCAATAAATTTTGCTATTCATTTGCCGCTGAAAGGGTTACTTTTTAGCGACTATTAATTGAATTTACCGGTAATAGAAAAAGACTCTAAGGGTGGAAATTAGGTCAATTTTGGGACGAAATTAGTAGCCATTATAATGGCCGCTAAATAATTTTTATTAAAGCTATGACTTTTAGCGGCAATCAAAATGGATTTCCCGGCAATATAATGGACCTAAAGGTGAAAACTAACCCATCTTCAGAATGAATTTAGTGGCCAATATAATGGCCGCAAAATAATTGTCGCAAAAACCAACGACCTTTAGCGGCAATTGAGATTGCCTTTACCGGCATTTCTTAAATGGCCACAAAAAGCTTTAGCGACCCCATTTTGACGTCCTTCTTTTGTTTTTAATAGAACTGACACTAAAACATCTTATAGACAGACTTCAAGAGAATGAAATGCAATGACCTCGAAAATTTTGAGGATAGAAAAACTCTGAAAACGAATGAGTTGTAATGAAGAGAAAAAGGACAGGACTTATCTGAGCGGAAAGGCTGGTTCCATTGATTGTGCCATGCATTTTGGATTCCAGCCTAGTCTGTCCAACCAATCAATTGTCAATTACCACATTTGTTGTCTCATACTTTCACGCCCGACTCTCGCCAAACCCAAACCTTGCTGGTTTTGCCATGTTTCAAACACCTTTCAACCACAGACTTCTTTCATTTGCCCAACTGAAAAACTCACTTTCGCCTTACGGTGCCCGTGAGGGTTTTCACCAATAAGACTCTCTTATTTTTAATATCTCTCAAACTCACCTCGCCTTACGGTGCCCGTGAGGGTTTTCACCAATAAGACTCTCTCATTTTCATTTCTCTCAACTCACATCGCCCTATGGTGCCCGTGAGGGTTTTCACCGACAAGACTCTCTCATTTCATCATTTTTCTTCTGTCACCAGAGTGTTGTCTCCAACATGAGTCGCTTTTTCCAACAGCTAAAACTTAATAGTCGGTAAATGTTTTAGCGGCAATATGTACTGCCGCTAAAGGCCTTTTCTAATGCCATTATAGCCCTTTTCGGTAGTAGTGTTATGAAAAATCTGTTTATATATTACTCGGATAGATGATGTATTTTTATTTTACACCAGCGTTGTAAATTCTAATCTTAGGAGCTCATGATTTGTTCTACCAATCGCTGGAAAATGTATAGGATTCAAATATTTTCTTTTACTCAATTGTCTTATTAAATTTTATTGAAATTGGATAGTTGTTAATTGGCTTACCTAGCGGGTTGGGTTAGGTGCCATCACGACTAGTTGGATTTTGGGTCGTGACACTGTAGGCCCCTACTTGAGGAAAAACTGTAACAGTATGCTAGTCCTACCTTCCCATTAGGGAGGGCTATAACTGAGATCAGTAATCTTATAAATACAAGGTGCACCAGGTCTAACGAACCCACCGTTATCTACGGGATCCTTCAAAGTCTCCTCCCATTTATACTTTTCTTTGTAAACAGTAGATATTCATACGAACGCATTTTCAAAATAGTACATGGCATTTTCTTATCAAATCATGTAATCCCATTTCGCTAACAGTAATCATATCACAAATAACAGTAAAACATGTCTAATAACAATAAGAACATCTTAAACAATTGTAAACATCTCAAGTAAACTATTCAGTACCATATCAAAGAAGGACTTGTCCCACATGCAATTTCAAACATTCTGTAACAAATACTATTTCCAAAATCATGAAAATCATGCAGGTTATAAAAAACACAAGTTGCGGTAAGATTACTACTCACAGTACTCGTATCGATATACCAAACACTTCACCTCGAGCAATCCGTAAAACTTCCTCTGATCAATCTATAATCACATCATATCAATCTCCTGTCAGTTTTCTAGTTTAAACTAATTCACAACTAATTTAAAATACCAACCATCATGGTTCATGTTTGAGTCTTAATTTGTGGATTTATATTTACTCATAAAACTAGTCCATAATCTATTAATTTCAAACTATTTAGTATAATTTATTCCTCCAAAATTAGACCTATCAGTGCTTAAACCAAACTGTTATAGCCTTACTGTCCATAGTATTTATTTATTTTAAAAATATTGATATTGAATTCTTTTGCACTACATGAAATCGCATAGATGTTGTGAAATAATTCAACTGATAAGAAGAAGGTTAACCACTTGAGTCGAATGAGAACTTTACTACTTTCAATTTTAACTCCCAAACATATTCTATATTCATCAATTCATGAAAAATTCCATGAACTCTATTATTTCATAAATACTAATTCTTCAACTAACTCTCAACTCCAACTCTATAACCATGGAATTTATGAATAAAATCTATGAATTAAGTTTATAAATTTACCTTCTTCTTCTCCGTTTAATTAGCTTTCTGTGTTGAATACTTGTGGTCCTCTTCAATGGCAGAAAAAGTGAAACCTCACGTTTCCTTTGGTTCTCAAAAGTGACTGAAGGATTTTGTTTTTACCAAATTCCCTTAGTTTAATTCTCCTTTCCTTTCCCTATTCATGTTTCGGATGGGCCGAGCCCATTTGTATTCTTTTTTTTTTGGTTGCTTTATTTCTTTTTTTTGTTTTGCTTTATTAGTTTTTTTTTTTTACTTCAATTATCTTCTAAATGTCCAATATGTCCTCATTCAAAATAATGGGGTATTACATCCTCCCCACCTTACGAAATTCGGTCCCCGAATTTAATTCAAGTGTGTACCTATTGACTGAAATACATGGGGATACTTTGTTTGTATATCTTTTTCTACTTCCCAAGTAGCTTCTTCAACGGTATGATTTCTACATAAGACTTTAACGAGCACAATTTTATTTGACCGTAGCTTTCTTACTTGTCTATCAACAATAGCCATTGGCTCCTCCTCGTAAGAAAACTTCTCATCAAGCAGTATAGTCGGTGATTCAAGCACTTGAGGTGAGTCTGATATACATTTTCTTAGCATTGAGGCATGAAACACTGGATGAATAAAAGATAACTCAGGAGGAAGTGACAAACGATAAGCCACAGCTCCCACTCGGTCTTGTATCTCATACGGTCCTATAAACTTGGGGCTCAACTTGCCTCTTTTCCCAAACCGCATCACACCTTTTATAGGGAAGACTCGTAGGAACACCTTATTCCCCAACTATAACCATTAAATCTCTTCTTCTCTTATCTGCATAAGACTTTTGTCTGCTTTGAGCAATCTCTGCCTGATTAATTGAACCTTGTCAATAGCTTCTTGTACTAAGTCGGGTCCCAATAAGTTAGTCTCATAAGCTTCAAACCATCCGATAGGAGAACGACATCTTCTACCATACAATGCTTCGTACGGTGCCATTTGAATAATGGACTGGAAGGTATTATTGTAAGCAAATTTAGCTAAAGGCAGATAAGCATCCCAACTACCTCCAAACTCAAGAATGCAAGCTCTTAACATATCTTCCAAGATCTGTATAGTACGTTCAGACTGCCCGTCTGTCTGTGGATGAAATGCAGTACTAAGGTCTACTCGTGTACCCAATGCTTCTTGGATAGTTTTCCAAAAGCGTGAAGTAAATTGTGATCCTCTATCAGAGATGATTGATACTGGAACTCCGTGAAGTCGGACAATTTCGTTCATAAATATTTGTGCATATCTTACTCCACTATATGTAGTCTTCACTGGCAAAAAGTGTGCTCATTTTGTCAATCGATCTACAATCACCCATATAGAGTCATAACCTCTAAGGGTTCGTGGTAGACCGGTGCCATAATCCATAGTAATTCTTTTCCATTTCCACTCTGGAATCTCAATTTGTTGTGACAGTTCTTCTGGTCGTTGATGCTCAGCCTTGACCTGCTAACAAGTCAAACAACTAGAAACAAAGTTAGCAACATCTTTCTTCATACCTTCCCGCCAATAAAATTGCTTCAGGTCATGGTACATCTTTGTGGATCCAGGATGTATTGTGTATCTAGAGTTGTGGGCTTCTGCAAGAATAGCCTGTCTCAACCCATCTACATCTGCTACACATAGCCTGTTACCTATTCGAAGAACACCATCAGTTTCAACAATCATATCCTTGTTTTTACCAGCTAAGGCCTCTTCCCTGTATTTGCATAATCGCCCATCCTCATATTGGGTGGCCTTAATGCGCTCAACCAATGAAGACTTAGCCTGAGCATAAGCCAACAATACCTTTGAATTTCCGACACTAAATCTGATACATGTACCTTCTAGTCTCTACATATCTTTGGCCAAAAGTCTCTTTGTAGGATCTATATGTGCCAAACTCCCCATAGATTTTTGGCTCAATGCATCAGCCACCACGATGGTTTTTCCAGGATGATACAAAATAGAACAATCATAGTCTTAATGTAGTTCCATTCACTGACGCTGCCGAAGATTCAGATCTCTCTGTTGAAAAATGTACTTCAAACTCTTATGGTCAGTATAAATCTTACAAGTTTCACCGTATAAGTAATGCCCCCAAATTTTTAAAGCAAATACCACTGCAGCGATCTCCAAATCATGTGTAGGATAGTTTTGCTCGTGCTTTTTCAATTTTTTCAAGGCATAAGCTATAACGCAACCATTTTGCATGAGAACACATCCTAATCCCACCCTCGAGGCATCACTGAACACCATAAATCCTCCGGAACCTGATGGTAAGGCTAATATTCATGCAGTTGTCAAACATGTTTTGAGTTTTTGAAAGCTCTACTCACATTCCTCCGTCCACTGAAACTTTGCATTTTTCTGTGTTAGCTTGGTATGTGGCGCTGCTATTCTAGAGAAATCCTGCACAAAATCCTGTAATAGCCTGCTAAGCCTAAAAAGCTACGAATCTTGGTAGGAAAAGTAGGTCTAGGCCATTTCTATACAGCTTCTGTCTTTTTGGGATCCACCATAGTTCCATCCTTGGATACAATATGCCCCAAAAATGCTACCGAGTCTAGCCAAAATTCACATTTTGAGAACTTAGAATAAAACCGATGTTCTCGCAATGTCTGCAACACAGTTCTCAGATGATTCTCGTGTTCTCATTGGCTATGAGAATATATCAGGATATCATCAATAAATACTATTACAAATCTATCCAGAAACAACTTAAACACCCAATTCATTAAATCCATGAATGCAGCCGGAGCATTACTCAGTCTGAAAGGCATTACCAGAAACTCATAGTGCCCGTACCGAGTCCTAAAAGCAGTCTTAGAAATATCTTCATCTTTGATTCTAAGCTGATGATAACCAGATCGAAGGTCAATCTTTGAAAAGTGGGCAGCTCCTTGTAACTGATCAAATATGTCATCTATACGAGACAAAGGATATTTATTGTGTATTGTTATCTTGTTCAACTGCCTGTAGTCAATGCACATTCTTAGAGATCGGTCTTTCTTCTTTACGAACAATACAGGTGCACCTCATGGTGATACACTAGGTCTAATAAAACCCTTATCTAACAAATCCTATAACTGTTGCTTTATCTCCCTCAACTCTGCTGGTGCCATTCGATATGAGGGTATCGATATGGGCTGTGTTTTAGGTGGCAAATCAATACCAAAGTCTATTTCTCGTACTAGAGGCAATCCTGGTAAATCCTCAGGAAATACATTAGAAAATTCCCTCACTACTGGTACATTTTCTATACTAAATGTTTCCTCTCTTGTGTCATTTACAATAGCTAAAAGACCAAAGAAACCTTTCATCAAAAGCCGTTGAGCCTTCATAAAAGATACAACTTTGCGAATCTCTGGAACCTGACCCCCTTTTAAAAAAAAATTGGGTTCGTTTGGTATCTCAAACTTAACTAGCTTTGCATGACAATCGATGACAGCATAGCAAGAAGATAACCAATCCATTCCCATCAACATGTCAAAGTCAATCATATCAAGTACAATCAGCTAGAGTATCTCTACCTCAACCCGAATCTGACAAGCACGATACACATATTCAATTAATAGGGACTCTCCAACAGGAGTAGCAACTAGAAAAGGATCATTCAATAGCTCAGGTTGTCTACCAAACCTCAAAGCAAAGTACGAGGACAGATAAGAGAGAGAATAGATCCTGGATCAATCAATGCAAGTACATCAAATATACAGACAGAAAGAATACTTGTAACCACAACATTCGAGGCCTAAGCATCCTATCTAGTAAATGCAAAAACTCTCGCCTGACCTCTACCAGTATTCCCTTGCCCTTTATTCACAGTAGCACGATCTCCAGCACCTCGAACTCTATTTCTTGTACCTGCAGCACCTGAAGTATTACGAGTAGTCTGAGTAGGTGCAGCTGACAGTATAGAAGCTTGGCTGAAATTCCTCGGAGACTGAGGGCAATCCGTCAAGTGATGTCCCAACTGCCACACAGAAAGCACTCTCCAGTTAGAACACGACACTGGCCAAAATGTGATCTACCACAGGTCTGGCAAACTGGAGTAGTGGCATATATCTGCCCAGAATTACGATGTCCAGATGATGATGGTCCTCTAGTACTTGGTTTCTAATGTGGTCTATATGTGGACTGTGAAGACAAGTGTGTCCCTGTCTGAGAACCTTGTTGTTGCTGTCCCTGACTTCGTACTCTACATATTTCACTAAAACCGCCACTGAAAGATCCCCTTGTCTTGGCCTTCTTACGTAAATCACTAGTTGCACGCTCGTCCTTGTTTTCAATCTTTCTAGTGAGATTGACTGCATCAGAGTAGGACAAAGTCTTCATCTGTGGGGCTACTGCAATGTATAAATGACCAACCAGCCCATCAATAAACCTCTGAACTCGAGCTTCTTGGGTAGGCACTAAGTAAGGAGAATATCTAGCCAGATTACAAAATTTGGTGTTATATGTTGACATATCCATATCTGGAGTCTGAACCAATCTTTCAAAGTCTCTAGCATATTTTGCCTCAGACTGTCTTGAAGGAAATGATCCATGAACAACTTACTGAACTCGTTCCATGTCAGTGGTGGTGCTCCTGCTGGCCTTCCTAGCAATACAGTTTCATACCATGTGTTGGCCATATCCTCTTGTTTGTATGTTGCGAGCTCCACGACTCTCTCACTAGAACATCCTAGAGCACATAATGCCTTGAGTGTCCCATCCAAGAAACTTTGAGGATTTGCTGAATTATCAGAACCTGTGAATTTTGGTGATTTCAATTTCAGGAACTCTTGTAGGAATACCTCCTTATTCCCGAAAGTATGAGTCTGTGCAGGTCCTTGTGTCTGTAAAGTAGACTGAGGAGCTGAACTTCCACCCTGAGTAGACATCAATGCCTCAAACACATTTAATAACCTTGCCACTGCATTTGCAGATGGAGCGTCCTGAACCCCCTGTTCTTGCACTTGATCTGGCATAGTAGCTTGGGGTTGACCCATGTTCCCAACTTCATGTTTATGAGCAGCCTGTCTTCTAGTTTGATGAATCCCAACTTGATCGCCACCTCGGGTAGTACCACGTCCAGCAGATGAGGGTGTGCGTGTCCTAGCCATCTGCGCAAGAAATACTCCAAAGTCAATATCAAGTTATCTAAATGCACGATCAAAGAATGAAAGAAGGGAAAACATCCTAAATTCTTAGTAGCCTCAAGATCATAAGTATGGGCGCCTACAAACCCATGAACCAGACTCTACTAAACATTGCTCCATGACTCGGATTTAAAGCCAAAGCTCTGATACCAACTTTGTCACGATCCAATTTAGGATCGTGACCGGCGCTTAGGTGCAAGTACTCCCAAATAAGCCTTATCGGTATTTTATAGAAAATCGGACAGAGTTTCCCCTGTTTTTGGACTATCCAAAAACTTTGCAGTCTCAAAATCAACAACTAACCATCCTAATATCAAACCAACCAACCAACAACTTATCAACTAACCAAAACAAGTCTCCACCATTAATAATCAACCCACTAACAACCAAAAATACTAATTTATCTCCAAATTCAATAGGAAAGTGCAAAACTCATCATAAGCCTATAATAATGAAAGAATACTCATGAAACTGAAAGAATAATCATGGAGCGACTCTAAGAGTTCACAAAAAAGAGCATAACAACAAATAAAATCTCCGCCCACGCGAACAAGTGCGAGGCTCACCAAGAACTATCAACCCGTGCGCTCTAATGAACGAAATCCTCGCCTGCGTCAACTACTGTCTCTGTAAAAAGATAGCGGGGAGTGAGTCGCTAGCTCAGTGAGTAATAACACTTAACCACAACCGTTTTTGATTGGGGACAACTCAGAAAATATGGTAGTATATTAAACAAAAAATATCATAAGAATGCCCTCTTAGAAACAATATATAATTTTCAGTCTCATCATGTTTTTCCTGTAATAGAAATCAATTTAAGAACTCGGTAATAAACTCGGTAAATACTATGTCATAGCAAATAATTTATGTTCGGGAGGTTTCCAAGAAAAGATCATGTATCTGTATCACTGTATGGACCCTTTCGTAAAAGGAGTCAAATATAACTGTAGGTCCTTACTCGATGGAAAACTGTAACTGTATGCTAGTTCTACCTTCCCACTAGCAAGGGCTATAACTATAATCGGTAATCTTGTAAATACAAGGTGCACCAGGTCTAACGAATCCGCCATTAGCTATGGGATCCTTCAAGGTCTCATCCCATTTATACTTTTCTTTGTAAACAGTAGATATTCATACGAACGCATTTTCAAAATAGTACAGGGCATTTCAATTCTTATCAATTCATGTAATCTCATTTCATTAACAGTAATCATATCTCAAATAACAATAAAACATGGCTAGTAACAGTAAGAACATCATAAATAATTATAAACATCTCAAGTAAACTGTTCAGTACCATATCAGTAAAGAACTTGTACCACATGCAATTTCAAACATTCGGTAACAAATACTATTTCCAAAATCATGAAAACCATGCAGGTTATAAAAGACACAAGTTGCGGTAAGATTACTACTCACAATACTCGTATCGAGATACCAAACACTTCACCTCGAGCAATCCGTACAATTTCCTCCGATCAATCTATATCCACATCATATGAATCTCGTGTCAATTTTCTAGTTTAAACTAATTCATAACTAATTTAAAACACCCAACCATCGGGGTTCATGTTTGAGTCTTTTATGGATTTATATTTACGCATAAAACTAGTCCATAATCTTACAATTTCAAACTATTTAGTACTCCCTCCGTTTCAATTAGATAAGGTAGTTTGACTCGGCACGGAGTTTAAGAAAAAAAAAAAGACTTTTGAAACTTGTGGTCTTAAAAGTTTAAGGGGTAAAGCTTTGTGGGGCATGACATTTGTGTGGTTATAAAAACTTCTCATTAACGGTAAAATGAGTAAAATGAAGAGTTTAAAGTTAAATTATTTCTAAATTTAGAAATGTATCATTTGTCTTGGAACAGACTAAAAAGGAAAGTACCTCATCTAATTTGAAACGCAGGGAGTATAATTTATTCCTACAAAATTAGACCTATCAGTGCTTAAACCAAATTGTTATAGCCTTACTGTCCATAGTGATTATTTATTTTAAAAAATTGATATTGAATTCTTTGTTACTACATGAAATCGCATAGATGTTGTGAAATAATTCAAATGATAAGAAGAAGGTGAGTCCGAAACTTAAATAGTGCCTTTTTGGGCACAAAATACATTTTTACTGTTAAAAAAAAAGAAGTTACATAATTACATAATTTGCAGTATAATACTGCGAATTACTTTAACGGAAAGTTAGCCGTTAAAGTGATTCACAGTATTATACTGCGAATTATTAAAAAAAAAAAAATTTAACACTTCGCAGTATAATACTGTGAACAACCCTCCGTCATTGGATATCGTGCGTCCCTGTATTTGAGTTTGAGTATTATTTATTATATACTCTACTTGAATGTTCATTAAATTCTTTCCGTTGTTTCAATGGGACACTCAAAACTACTTCATGAAAAGTGGACTACAGTATTTATTATTATTTGGGGAAGCGATTAATTTTTCCTTATCATAGTTTTGAAACGTTTTAAGAGTTTTCAATTACAAAAATATTCGATTGCAGTATATATATATATATATATATATATATATATATATATATATATATATATATATATATATATATATATACTAGTCTCTATGAACGTGCCTCGCACGTTATTGCCCATCAATCATCACAAACAAACACTTAGGTAATTTTTGTAATTCATATTATTTTTTTTAGAAATCAGTAATTTTTTTTCTTGGTAATAGAAAACAATAAATTATTTGTTAGGAAGAGCATTCATTTTTGCTGAAAAATTTATCTGAAAAAATGTAATTCTTGTAATCCTTTTTATATTTTATCTAATTTGAAAAGCTCTTGTTTGGTCATAGTTTTCGCTCGTTATTCAATGACCATCTAATAAAATCATATTTAAAATTGAATAAGATCTTCAAAATATTTGCTATTTTAAAAGTTTAATTTTGTTCAACATACGATTATTTTTAAGGAAATAATTTATTTTGCGAAGGGTATAAAATTTGATTAATATGTTGAAAATATTCGTGTTGATCAACATTCTAATTTAAAGTTTGTAGAACCATGTATATATTAACATAATCATGTCATTTATTAATTACAGATAAATTTTCAGATAAAATTAATTGATAATCTTAAAAGTGCTATTAATATGTGAAGTTCACTGATAATGCAAAGAAGAAACCTTTGCACTATCAATATATATTACTTAAATATTAATTCATATTCTAATAAAAATACTAACGAATATGTGAAGTTCACATATAATGCAAAAAGAAACCCTATCCACTACTAATATATATGACTTAAATCCTATTGAAAATATCTTAGGTGAAGAAAGACATTAATAATAGCTTGTTTGACCAATTTTCTAAAATCAGATTAATTTGAAAAGAATTTTTTTAGAGTGTATTTTAAAAAAGTCTTTAGGTGAGAAATAATTTGTGTTTGGCTAATTAATTTGAAAAAAAAA
>NW_017671142.1:165765-169122 GCF_001879085.1 Nicotiana attenuata | reverse complement strand
GGCCAATGTTAAAAGGAGGGTGGAATTGATGGACTTAAAAACAAAACTATATCCAACCCCAAGAATTTTCTCATAATATCTTACCTGAGGGTTGTTCGCAGTATTATACTGCGAAGTGTTAAAAAAATTATTTTTTTAATAATTCACAGTATAATACTGCGAATCACTTTAACGGCTAACTTTCCGTTAAAGTGATTTGCAGTATTATACTGCAAATTATGTAGTTATGTAACTTTTTTTTTTAACAGTAAAAATGTATTTTGTGCCCAAAAAGGCACTATTTAAGTTTCGAGACCAGAAGAAGGTTAACCTCTTGAGCCGAAGGAGAACTTTACTACTTTTAATTTCAACTCCCAAACATATAGCATATTCATCAATTCATGAAAAATTCCATGAACTCTATTATTACATAAATATTAATTATTCAACTAACTCTCAACTCCAATTCTATAACCATGGAATTTATGAATCAAATCTATGAATTAAGTTTAGAAATTTACCTTCTTCTTCTCTGTTTAATTAGCTTTTTGTGTTGAATACTTGTGGTCCTCTTCGATGACAGAAAAGTGAAACCTCACGTTTCCTTTGGTTCTCAAAAGTGGCTGACAAGGAATTTTTTTTTTTTTTTTTTTTTTTTTTAACTAAATTCCCTTAGTTTAATTCTCCTTTTCTTTCCCTATTCGCGTTTCTGATGGGGCAGACCCATTTGTATTCTATTTTTTTTCGTTTTGCTTTATTGGTTTGTTCTTTTTTTTTTTTTTGGACTTAAATTCTTTCCTAAAAGTCTAATATGTCCACATTTAAAATATTGGGGTATTACAAAGTTATTATTATTTGTTAGACTTACTTAGTCATAGAGACTAAGTGCCATTACAACAACCTACGGAGGGAAATTTGGGGTCGTGACACCATGAGTAAATTAGGAATTACTGCTCCCAGAGGCGGATATAGTGAATAACTAACGGGTTCAACTGAATACATAACTTTCGACGCGGTGTAAAAATTTATATGTAAAAATTTATTAAAATTATAAAAACAATGGATATAAACCCATAACTTTAAAAATATAATGGGTTCAATACTAAAAATCCTAAAAATTAAACCCATAAGATTTAAATCCTGGATCCGCCTCTGACTGCTCCGATACCATCAAGAATCTCAGAGAAGAATAGTTCTTAACTTGTATTTCTAATTTTCTATTGTTCAAGTTACAGGTATTTCTAGTACAAGGTATATGCAGTAACAAAGAGATAACTGAATCTATATAAGCTTGAATTTATAGATATATGTAGTTTCAAAGACATAACTACATACTATCTTTCCTAGACCCCACTAGTGGAATTTTACTGGGTCGTCGTCGTCGTTGTTGTTATATTATGTACGTAGTTACAAAGACATAACTGGATCTATGTCAGATTTGAATTCCGTTGGATAGGATTATCCTTAACAGGTCCAAGACAATAAAAATTACTACAGTTTCCTAAATAATTAACTGTAAGCTGGCAGCTAAGGTTTAAACCATGACGGGACATGTCTCATTAATAAGATTATTTAGATAATTATACTAATGTAATGTTTGATCACCCAATAAATTACTCCCTCCGGTTCACAATAAGTGACCAATTTGCTTTTGGCACGCCCATTAAGAAAATACTAAATTCTATAAAAAAATACCTAGTATGACTAAACTATCCTTAATTAAATATTTAATGTGAGGAGTAAGAAATTTTTTAGGGATATGTACATAAGGGTAATTTTGTAAAAACAAATTGAATTCTTTCTTGATTATATAAATGGACACTTATTTTGAACCAAAATAATAAAGCAAATTGGTCACTTATTTTGGACCGGAGGGAGTATCACACTAATGTTAGTCAGCAAAAGTAGCTGTGAGTCCACAACACAGCCACCAGAAGTTCCATCTCAACGCACTTTTAATTTGGAATGAAACTTTTATGAGACAAGATACAAACAGTTGATATGATATATGTTCCCGGTATTGTTCGTAGTTCTTTTTTTTTTTTTTTTTTTTTTTTTTTGTTTTTGTTACCTAAATGAAATATGGGAAATTATCTTATAAGTAATTCTTGTTTAAATAAAAAATTATTCAACTGCGGACAATGATGTGAGTCGTCACTTCTACCAATTTGACCTATTCGTCGTTGTTACATTAACGCTTGTATTCGTCCTCTTTAAATACTTCTAATAATACATTCATAACCTATATTTGTATATCATACATTCAGCTTACTTTTATTGTTGATTCATTCTATAACTACCATCTTGATATAGTATATAGGTAATATACTATTTTGATTTCTAAAGGAGTTGGCATTTTGTAAAGAAAATAACCAAGGAAGGGAAAGGACAAAATAGACGTCCAACCAGCAATTAGATCTTTCCTTAATTGAATATCATTTCTGCATGTTGATATTTTAAGTCAGGTACTGAAGAATTTGAAGATTTCCATGCCTACAAAGCAGCAAAGTCAATGATCACAAGTGGTGTATTGTTCTTGAATAGTTCCACGTTTATTGCCCCATTGGTCCTCTTTTGCTATTGTTGACTAAACTCTATGTCCTCTAGAGAAAAAGAAATTGAAAGAAGATTGTTTACCCACGAATCCGGATAACAATTGAATTTATATGGGGTTTTAAGGATCCGTGAACTAAAAGATACAAAAGGCTTTTAGGTTGAGGGAAATAAAGATAAAGACTCAACAATTGCTGTTAAAGTAAATAATCGCAGAATATAATATTGCTTAGAACAATTGTGCTTGATGCTCTACAAGAATTTAGAGAGATCCCCATTTATACATTCTGATTAAGGGTAAAAATAAGGTAGGTAAATTGATTACATCGTGGATCCCTGTAATTACGCCTTAATGGCCTGAAGTGGTTGAGAAAATCACGTTTGGGCGAGATATCCGGCGACGCTTGGTCATCCGTTACGAGCCCGGCTTCCGACCTTGTGTGTTTCTCCATCCGGTGGTGATTCCTTTCGAGCTCTGTAACGGTCTCGAAATGACTCGACCTCGGTTGTAGACGTGGCCGTCGTTCTACCTTGCATCCAGGTCGGGTTCGATGGCCTCGACTTGCTCCGGACCGGATCCAACCCGGTCGGGCTCAAGCAAAAAAGGGTATCACCCAATACAGATAGTCCCCTCGTTTATTAGAGAGTAATGATAATAAACGATATGACCGGTGACGTGATGCCCGTGACGTATGGCCATACGCCAGGTGAAAAAGCCATCGAGTGCTCTGACCACGCCTGCTGCAGGCATTTAATGCTTCTCTTAATTATCTGTCGCTTCGTGTTTGTGGCTTCGTGATTCGTGCCACCGCCTCATGGAAAAAG